>NW_004955564.1:188049-243944 GCF_000276665.1 Chinchilla lanigera
TTTTCTCCGGTACCGGGAACCGAACTCACGACCTTGCGCGTGCCAGGCAGGCGCTTTTGCCGCTGAGCTAAACCCCCAGCCCCTGACCTCTTATTTTTTGAGACAAGGTCTCCCTAAGTTGCCCAGGCTGGGTTTGAAGCCTCCTCCCTCAGCCTTCCACAGTGCTGGGATTATAAGCTCTGCCACCATCTTTTAAGTCACTCTATAAGAGATCTTTGCCTTGGGTTTCATTTTGTTTCTACTCAGCCTTCTGACCATGAACAGCTGTGCCTCAGCTGGGCTTGTGTCCACTACCACCTGCAGTGGAAGGAGTGGGTGCTCCCTTCTCAGCCATGGCCTAGGCGTTCCTACTCCATCACAATTGGGCTAGTGAAGAGAGTTTATCCTTAAGTAGCGAATTGCATGTGTATTACAAAATGTTTTACAAAGCATAGGTATTAACCAAAGGAAAGGCTT
The DNA here is from genome assembly GCF_000276665.1 of Chinchilla lanigera. NCBI lineage: Eukaryota > Metazoa > Chordata > Mammalia > Rodentia > Chinchillidae > Chinchilla > Chinchilla lanigera. The sequence goes on from NW_004955564.1 coordinate 188,506, forward strand.
TTTCCTGCATACTATAAGGCAGGTAACACATTGCCCCGCTGTTTTCACTACAAGGAAAAGAAGAGAGAATTGGGCTCTTCCTCCTTCGTCTACCATCAGACTGGGCCTGAGAGCCTCTGAGGTTTTGCTGCATTTTTGGAAGAGTTAACGAATTTGCATAGTGGGACAAACCAGTTCTTGAGTCAGTTGTAGACCTCTGAGATCTGGTTTCTTCAGAGCCTTTTCTACGAGTCCAGATGTTTTGTGTTATTTTTCTCTAAAAAAGTACTCCCCTAAAATGATGCAGGAAGAGAAAAACAACTCAAACTTGGTATAATTAGCCAAATGTGTTGTGCCATAACTTCATTTTTACTGTTCTTCATGCATCTTAGAGAGCTCTAGAAACTTGTAGGAGACATGGAGATGCCTAATTTTAGTACAAAAACCCTAGACTGTTCTGGCGGGGATTCCTTTTGTATCCTCTCCACTGTGTTAGTCACACGCTGTGCCTGACACCCTGTAAGGAAATATGCTGCCTCCTGAAGTGCCTGTTATTCTGACAGTTAGCCAGGACCTTGAGCAATAAACTTCTTTTCATTATCAAGCGTTGCTATTCCTTGTCCCTAGTATGGAGGTGCTGCCTCCCTCACTAGGTGCTTACTTCTTCTGGCTACGTACCTCACTAGGTTCTCATAAAGCTGAAATGAAGTAACGCATGGAAAGAGAGCTTAGCAGAGTGTTCAGGTTGTTGGAAGTAATGCTAAGTAGTACTTCTTTTCATAGCTCTTATTGCAGAGGGTTTTGCTGTATTTGAAGCTGAAACCTGTCTCATGCTTATTTTGTGCCATGGGTCCTAACACATGGCTACTCATTTTCCACAAGACAGCACTGAAAGATAGTAGAAGATACCCATCTTTCTAAAGATGACTGTGGTGTCTTGTGCGGTGGTTCCTCCTCAAAGCTAAGGCCAGTTCCCTCAGTGTTTATTCATGACATGGTTCATGTCCCTCGCCATTTTATTTGTTTTTCTTTGAAAACTCTAGTTTGTCTAGATTGTTCTCAAAAGAGTGAAGGCCGGACTGATAGAATACTTCCAGTGTAGTCCTGTCTGCTCAAAGTGAAGCAGAGCAGACCCCTCCCTCTTCCAGATGTTCTTAATTGGTAACTCCAAGGTTGTCCCCGCTGTTGACTTAAGGGCCGGAGCCAGCATAGCAGGTCAGTGCAGAACAGGTTCAGTCGGACTGTACAAGCAGTTACTTCATGGAATTGATAGGAGTGTGTACTTCCCAGGTCCCTGTACTTCATGAATGCAGCCTGACAGGGCTGGAAGAAAGATGAAGGCAGTTTGTTGTTGAGGCAGAAGTGCAGTAGCATAGATTTCTCTTAAAACTGACTTGAAGTATGGTTTGTTCTTCATTGTAGCACGGACTTGGGAAGGTAAACCTCTTGCAGTATTTGTTTCACACACACGGGCTCCCCCCTTTTTTATTTTAAAGAGATTTTCAGATAGTGAAATTTGTCCTTTGAGTAGTTCGGCAAGTTTGGGCACAAGTATACAGTCAGGTATGCAACCCACAAAATTAAGACGCAGAACAGTTCCCTTGTCCTCACTCACCCTGGCTCCTGGCTGTTTGGTGTTTGTTGGAAGGTGAAATCCTAGGAGGTAAGAATACTGAGCAGTATACAGTTTTTAAAGGGTTCTGTTGATGTTTGGCCAGAGATATGTTTGGTGGGGTAACACAGCTTTTTCCTGTCCGAGAAGTACTGTACAGTAAAGCCTCATGATCAGTTAGTGGCCAGTTTTTCAGCTTTTTTTTTCTTCCTTCTTCTGGCTCAGTGCGACTAACCTGCTGATCAGAAAATAAGGTTTTCTTTAATTTTAATAACGTGATTGCTTTATTTCTTTACAAATTATTTTTTCAGTCTATCTTTGCTATACCTTGGTTTGAAAATTCTCAGTAAACAACCACTGAAGAATAAGAAGGCAATTAAGTAATGTCCCTTAATTACAGTTATATTGAGAAAATCCTTTTCTTGTTTGATGCATGTCTGTAATCCCAGTAGTTGGGAGGCAGAGGCAGGAGGATTGCCATGAGTTTGAGGTTGACCAGTCTGAGCTACGTAGTGAGTTCAAGTCCAGCCTACACTACAAAGCAAGACCCTGTCTCAAAAAACCAAAGGAAAAAAATTAGAGAATCCCACTGTCCTTCCAACAGGGCCTCAAGGTAATCGTTGCCTTGCAGGGTGGCGGCTTGGCCCAGCAGGACCAGGTAGTGTGTTTCTCCTCTTTGGTTCTGATCATGCTCTTCCTTGACTCTAGCTGATGCGCTCATACCCTGCAATGAAACCCAGTGGAGCCAGAAATGGCAGTCGTCACGCCCCCTGCGAAGAGCCAGTCTGTCCCTGGGCTCTGGCTTCTGGCACGCCACAGGACGGCATTCGAGTAGACGGCTGCTGAGAGCCATTCCACGCCAGGTTGCCCAGACGCTGCAGGCGGATGTGCTGTGGCAGATGGGATACACAGGTGTGTGCTGTCCACCAGGACGTGTAGAAAGGTGTCCAGGGAGGGCCTCTCTTGGGCTGCCTGGCGCCGCAGCCCTGCCACCTTATGCATCTATCCTTTTCGCAGCCCGTGGAATTGGTACTCCTGACTTCAACTTCTGATAAGTGGGGCTTCTGTTTCTGTGACTTCCAGTTGTCACCAAATGAGTCTCATTTTTGATACCATTTTTGAGGTGAAAAGGAGCAGATTGTGGAGCATTTCTTTCCTGGTGACGCAAACACCAACAAGCACAGCGCTGCTTACAACCTGAGGTGGCTGGCAGCGCTGCCGAGGCCTGTAACTTCACAGCAAGGGGGAGCATGTTCAGGATGGCCACTGGGTGCAGTGTCATGGCAGTTTGCCCGTCACTTGGGTTTGGTGCCCTGTACGTGGAGTGACTAGGTGACTGACTGTCACACTTGCTAGTCATCTGTTTTAGAACAAGAAGCAGCCGTTAATGACCGTGTCTTGTGAAATAAAACTCAAAACCAGTGAAGGTTTTCCTGTATTTAACTGACCCATCGTGGCAGAAGGTACCTGCTTTAACTAGTGTGAAAACTTTTAACCTTACGTAAGCCAGTGTCTTGCCCCCAGCTACAGTTGGTCAGGTGTCCTACCACCCCCCAGGCCGTAGAGGTCCCCTTTCCTGTGGCTTCTCAGCCCCCTGGCCCTCACCAGGTCTAAGGAGCCTAGTTTACTTTTAACACCTGGCCAGTTGACCTTTTATTAAAATAATTTTTCAGGACTGGGAATATAGCTCAGTGGAATGTGCCTGCGTGGCAAGCACAAGGTCTCAAGTTGATTCCCAGGACCAAAAAAAAGATAGTAAAATAATTGTTTCCTCCTGGCTTTTTCTTTTTATAGAGTGAGGACTTCCTCACAAAACAAGTTCTTTAATTAGAAATGCATTTTTTTATTCCTCCCAAATCGGTTTTATTTAAGTCTTTTAAAAGTGGCAATAATTTTAGTAGTTCCTACAGTGTCCTGATTGTGTAACATAGCATATTGACGTGTAAAGGACTCTCGAAGCCCAAGCCCATTACCTTCCTTGTATGAGTTCGCTGTTAAGTAATACAAGTGCCTTGCATGCTTTTCTAGATGTTTTCTGAACTGATGAACCAGTCACGTATCACACGAGTGAGATGCGTTTGGGCCAGTCTGGAGATAGGTGCACGATGGAAAAATGCACGTTGCGTTGGCTTTGCTGAGACTGTGACTGACTCTTCACAGTCCCCTTCTGCAGCGTCCGTTGTTACTGACGAGCAGCACTGAGGAAATGGCTGTCCTTGTCGGGAGCAGTAGTTTCCCCTCCTGTTTGCCGTGCCCTGCTCCTTAGCCGTGCGCTCCGTGCGTCTTTACAGGGGCTCTGAGGAGGGGTGTGGGAGGGTGGGTACCTGGAGTAAGTTACCAGAAGGGGAAGCCCCTCAGAGGTCACAACCCCGGAGCCTGAGGAGCCCACTCAGGTAGGGAGCAGTGGTTCCATTCCGGAGCATTGTTACAGTTGAGGGGCTCCAGAGAGGGGTTGCTTGTACTCGAACCTTGTTCTGCAGCAGAAGGTGGCATTTCCCCAGCTCACATCCTTTTTCAGTCTTGGCTCAGCTCTCAGCCCCTGGGACCTCTGACCTAACCTGACCTCTTGCACTCAGGCTCTGGCAGTTTCTGTGGATCCCAGGATTCTGGGCTGTGTGTTTTGTAGATAGGAGTCCAGAAAGAGGAATTTTTCAACCATGATTTTGCTTTTTTTTAAAAAGGTGCTAATGTCAGAGTTGCTGTGTTTGATACCGGGCTGAGTGAGAGGCATCCCCACTTCAAGAATGTGAAAGAGAGAACCAACTGGACCAATGAGCGGACCCTGGATGATGGTGGGTCTCAGTCGAGAGCGTTTTCCTGTTGTAATTGTACCTGTGTTATGACAGCTTTCCTGGAGCCCTCAGAGGGTGCGAGGAAGCAGGGCTGGGGAGGGAAGGGGTGCCTGGTGAGGAGAGTGCGATGGCCCACCCTAGGTGGCACTGGTGCCGGCAGGCTCGCCACAGCAGCTCCCCACCCACACTACAGAGGGTGAGTCGGTGTGGGACCCACGGTTTGGAAGGCTGGGGTTTGTGGCACACATTGTCAGCTGTGTCTCACGGGCCTCTTTTTCCTTGTGGGCACAGGGCTGGGTCATGGCACGTTCGTGGCAGGCGTGATTGCCAGTATGAGGGAATGCCAAGGATTTGCTCCAGATGCAGAACTTCATATTTTCAGGGTCTTTACCAATAATCAGGTGGGTGTTTGGGGACTCCTGAACTTAACGAGTCAGTAGTGAAATGTAAGAAGTAAAGTAGAAGAACACGCATCCCCTTTTGAAAGCAACACGTGTCTGTGACTCTGAGCCGCCTGTAGCTCACACGTGCTGCACCTCTCACCACTGTCACCCTACCTTTGGCAGGGCCGTCCTCCCGCCACCCGCTTCCAGCCTCCCTCAAACCCTGACTTGTTTCATGTCTTGTTTCATTCTCCCCTCAGGCTTGCCTGGGGCTTCTGCCTGACACAGTGATTCTGGGTGTGGATCACCTCTGTGGCCAGGTGCCTTCCACTGCAGGGTGAGCTGTGTTACGGGGCTGTGTGCCCCAGCAGTGTGCTGGGATCGGACTCGTAAGCTGTGCTCCTACCCTCTTCGTTTGGAAACCATTTGTAGAAAAGGGCAAGGGTACTACTATCTCTTTATTTTTAAAATGTAATTCTTGAGTAAGGGATACAGAGCTCAAAAATACCAAAAGGCAGCACAGTGAAGACACCTGTCTCATCCAGCAGCTTGTTCATGTGATAGTGTTCTTAATTTCTTTTACATATACAGTGGTACACAAACAATTCTTTCCATGATTCTGGTCGCAAACTGTACCTTTCAAAGCTTTTAGAAACAATTGTCAATTGCTATCTTCTTGTCTTTCCACTATAATTTTTTTTTTTTAATGTAGCTAAATGATGATCCACAAAGTAATTTAACTTATGTAAGGAAAACAGGAGGAAATGGACATTAGAAACCTCATACTGTGATAGTTACTGCTATTGCTGCTGCTGTTTGTCCTTCAGACTCTAGGTTTAAAGAATATTGGACAAACGCATTAAACTGGTTAGAAATACTCAACTTAAGGGAGTGCCTTAGGGTACATCCTTTTATAAAAGGGGCCACGGGAGGTGGAGTGTCATCCCAGAAGGTATGCTGGGTGAGAGCTGCCCATCACACCTGGAAGGAAGACACCTGTGGCACATAATCCTACTTCCTTGGGTCCAGCCTCAGGGACTTCAGGTTTCTGGGTATAGTATTGGACATTCTGGAGCATTATTTGTACTTGGGATTTGTTCCTGTTGTTAATTTCAAAAAAGGTACTAAGAGAAATACTTCATGCTTTGGAAGGTGTGTTCTTACGTTAGAAATAAAAATTGTTGGGGGATAGAGCTTAGTGAGACCTTGGGTGTGATCCTCAGCACTGCAGACAAATCAGCAAAAAGTAAAAATGGTTGTAACATCTTGAGACTTGTACTGGAACACTAAGGGGGCTGTTTTAATTTAACTAGGTATCTTACACATCGTGGTTTTTGGATGCCTTCAACTATGCCATCTTAAAAAAGATCGATGTGCTGAACCTGAGCATCGGTGGTCCCGACTTCATGGATCATCCCTTTGTTGACAAGGTTGGTCGAGTCATCACACGCGGATGTTGTACTTGGATGGCAGTTCCTGCTCCTTTGCACCTCAGCTTTGCGTCATTTCTAGTGTGCTGATGGCTTTTCACCCAGGTGGTGACAGCTTTGTGAGAACAGATGGCTAATGAATTGAGCTTTAGTGACTTGTATGTCATAAACCCAGCGGGTTAGGGACCTTGGAAGTTGGCGTTTGTAAGAGGCACCTGGTGCCTTGTTGATTGCTTCTTACCTGAACCTGCAACTTGGTTTTCCTGAGAATGGCTGGGAGCTGGGGTCTACTCTGGGTGTTGCACAGCCCTGCTTTCTAGCTGTTGTCCTCCTTCAAGCACCCTGCTTGCCGGAGACATATCTGTGGTGGCCAGTGCTGCATTTGAGGGGGCTTCCTTTCTTTTTCTGGACTGTTTGTAGAAGTTGTGGGGCTTGGGGGATAATTGCATGTTGATTAAAGTCATGTACTTCCATTCAGTAAATGTTTGCTAACTTTGTAGGTGTGGGAATTAACAGCTAACAACGTAATCATGGTCTCTGCTATTGGCAACGACGGGCCTCTTTACGGGTAAGCAGCCCCAACAGAGATGACCCCTGAAACAGCAGAAACTTCCTGTCAGTCTGTTTCAGTATGTGTCCTTGTGTGCTTGTTTATATCTCCCTAAAACTTCATTATGAGTTTTCAACATTGAAAGAATAGAATGTGTAATGAGCTCCTGGGTACTCACTATTGGCTTCAGCAGTCATCAGCTCAAGGTCAGCCTGCTGTCTAATTATTTTCTTCACTTTGCTATATATAGTCATTTAGAGTCTTAAAATTTTTATTCCCATTACTTTTTTTTCCCATTACAAATCAGTCAGGAAAGTGAATCTGTTAAAAAGAGATTTTGAGTATCTATTGAGACCATTATGGGCAGAATGCGGGGTGAGGGAAGGGGAGGGCAGTAGAGGAGGTGTTCCACCTTTCCAGGAGACATCAAATGCAAACACAGTGAATCCAGGGGAAGGAGCAGAGGGTGCTACTCTTGGAGGCGCAAGTGGGGTGGTCAGTTAGGAGCGCAGTCACAAGTCACCGGCCTTTGTGCCAATTGCTGTAGGTTGAAGCTGCATAAGAGGTGAAATGACCCCACTGACACAGCCAGCAAGCTTTGGTCTGATTTGCAATCCCAAGTCTCTGGCTGCTTGCCGTTCTGATCTTGATGCTGCAGAGAAGGTGCATAAGGACTTCTTATGCCACCTCTTTTGGAGGAGGATGTTGGTCACTGTTCTGTATTGAGTAGAGAGGATGACTGCAGTTCGGTGTTGTGACAAAGTGTCTGAGGCAACTCAAAAGAGAGACAGTGACCAAGGGTGTGTGCACATGTGCCGTGGCATAGTGGAAGAGAGAGTGTCTGCCTTGTCCCTGTGTGTGTGCTTCTGGCTGGACATCCTGGGAGTGCTGCTGGGGGAGAGCAAGTCGCCTGAGGGCTCAGAGCAGTCAGACAGTTGAGGCTCAGCTGAGGCTCAGCTGTATGAGGTTGATGTTTATAGACTCAGAAAATAAGGCTGTCAGCAGTCACATGGTCCCATTCTAGTTCAGCAAGTAACCCTGTCCTCTTGAGAACGGTCCTGGCTTCTGGCTGTGCTGTGCCCCCGCAATATATGTTGTGATTGGTAGAAGTAAGCACAACAGAGGTACCTTACTTGTAGCTCTTCTGTGAAAAACACCAGCTCCTGAGCCTCAGATTGTAATGGCAGCAGGGCTGCAGCTGCCCTCTTTTCAGTATCAGTAGCAGTTTCCTTATTGCCAAGCCCTCTGGATGCTGAGCATTGCAGGAATTGACAGGCTGAGGGAGGCTGGGAAGGTGGGGATCTCTTGCTGACTTCAGTGGGTGTTCTCTCCGTGACTCCTGTCGTCATCTTTGATCCTTGCATGTGTGGAAATTGTGTACTTCTTGCATCAGCTGGTGCAAAACCATTCTGGCTCCCCTGAATGGCTTCCTGGTAACATGTTGGCAGCCAGAGAGCTCAGAAGGCAGAGCAAGTGTTGACTTGGTGTGGTTTGAAGGTACTAGGTACAATCACATGCTCTAGAATCTTGTTGCTAGTATTTCTTAAGCCACTTGGGCTCAGTCATAGTTTACAAATTGTTTGAAAATACAGTATGTTTTTTTCAATAGCAGAGCTGTAATACAAAAAGCTTAGAAATACAGTTTTGTGCCAAGCATGGTGGTGCACTCCTGTAATCCGATGGCTCAGGAGTATGAGGCCCGGAGGATTTCTCAGAGTTCAAGGCCAGCATGGATTGCAAAGTGGGTTCAAGGCCAGTTTGAATTACATGGCAAGACCCTTCCTGTCTCAAACAAAAACCAAGCAAACAAAAAGAAAAATGCAATCTCATATCTGATTAGTTCATTTGTTCAGATCAGTTTCATCTTGACCTGAAATGTTTTTTGTTGTAATTCATTTTACTCTAGCTTCTTTGAAGATCGAGTGCACTTGCCCAGGGACAATGGTCTGGTTTTCCTGTCTGTCTTTCCTTTAAACACTTGGGGTTGCAGAGTTATAGTGGCTACTCCCATGTGCTTCTGAAGTTAGACACACTGCAAGAGGGCCATTGAAAGCTTCAGCTTTTGGCCGTGGCATTGCAAATGTGTGCTTATGGTACCTTACCAGATTCTGTATAATGTAGTTGAGGAGGCAAGAAGGATGCACTTGGAATGATTGAAAAGTGACGTGAGAATGTGTAACTAGGTGGTGCAGTGTGAATTGTGACGTGACCTCCTGGAAGTGCAGGGCCAGGGGCCTCAGGGAACTGGGGGAGGTGAGGGACAGTGAACCTGGAGCTGGGCCTGCTGCCAGCAGTAAGGCACTGATGAGAAGAAAGCAGAGGTGTTCTGTTCCTGGTGAAAGGACAGAGACTGACGGCAGTGTGGAGGTGGCAGGAAACATGGCACATAATAGGCAGCTGTGAGGAGCAGCAGCAGTGTGTTAAAGCTGAACAAGTCTTGTCATGGAGGACCTTTAGGAAAGCCTTAGATTTTTCTGAGCACATTGCCCTTATTTGAATTATTCACTTTAAATTATTTCTCCCCTTCCCCTTTTTGTGTGTGTCTCAATTTAGCACTCTGAATAACCCTGCTGATCAGATGGATGTGATTGGAGTGGGTGGCATTGACTTTGAAGATAACATCGCCCGCTTTTCCTCCAGGGGAATGACCACCTGGGTATGGTTTTCTATTTCACATGGCCCCTGGAGCCATAGGTCTAACACTTCGCAGGATTTGTCAGTGCACAGATAGAGAAGTAGCTTGTGACGCAGACCCTCATCCACAAGTTGGTAACTAGGGCTGGGGGTTGAGCTGTCACGAGGACCAGACTGGCGAGGCTGGTGAGTCCAGAGCCACCTCACAGGGCATGGGGCAGTTCTGAGCAGTTCTAGTTCCACTCTTTAAAATCTATTTCCAGGTAACTCACATTTTAGGTGAGCTAGACTCATACTCACTTGTCCTAACCAGTAGTAGGAAGATGAACAGTTCCCTCAGTGCAAGGTGGCCTGAGGAAGTAGAAGCCTACTTTGTAAGAATAGCTTGATAGCAACTTTGCTAACATGGCAATATGTATGTAGTTGTACATATCAAAATGACTCCAACAAATAAATAATTCAACTGCTTGGGGTTTGATTATGCATCCAGTTCACCTCCTGTACCCATCAAAACAAAGTTTGATTCCAGATTAGGTGCTCCCTTGGAGAAGAACACTGGGAGTTTTCCCCCTGGCTAGGGGTAGCTGCCTCCCGGAGTTCTTTGGGGTCAGGTCCTCTCTGGTTGCTCTGATTTAACATGTGCTGAACTCCAGCCTCAGGTAAAACCTCAGAATGATTCATGGCTTCCTGGGAACATTTGGGCTAGGTCCACACCTGCTGCACTCTGGCATAGGGGCATAGTCCTTGGTGTGAGTTCAGGACAGTGGTGGCTCTTGGGTGCCCCCTTTCTTCCCACCCTGGGGCTGCACACCTCATGGAGTTCACTCCCCGCTCGATGCTACAGTTTGACCTCACTGACAGGCAGGGCCGCGTGCTGTGCCCTCTCACCTGTGCTCCTCAGCACGTCCCCTGTGCTGTTGCACACCAGGGAGTGGGGCATCTGCCGGTGTAAGTCTGCAGTGGCCCCTGCAAACGCTGGCACTGCGCTTTATGTGCTGTCATGGCCCTGGCCTTCGTCGGGCCTTTTGAGAAATGTTCCTGAAGTTATGTAGAGCTGTGGCTAACAGTGTCTTCCCCACAGCCCCATGACAAGGAGTGATCGATCAGAAGACATAGCAAATGTCTGAACATGTTGCAGTGAAAGATACAAAGCTGTTAATCCCTCTCAGAGTATTCCCACTCACTTTCAGACACACCTACCCCGTCATTCTTGCCACTCTCTGAAAGTCCTCTTCTGTGCCTGTAAGAGGTATGATCAAAAATAGGGTGAATGTACTGCTGAGGGTCTGCCAATGGAAGGCAAACCCCTAAAACCATTACAGTGCATCCTTAGCTACCTTATTCACAGACCGGACACTGAGCAACTGCTGGCTTCTCCTGAAAGGACTGTAAAAGGTGAACATTTTGAATTGATTCAGGACACTGAATCAGGCAGTACAACTGAAGACACAAAAGATGTCTTCTAGAACTTCAGGAAGCGGGAAGGGCGATGGGAGGAGGGTGTGCAGTGTGAGGGGGTTCTTGGCAGTGTGTCTTTACTGTAGAAAGTGTAAAAGCAACTTTTAAACATTCGCCTTAGCTTTTGATCACGTATCATAAGTGTTCCATGTTTCCTTACTGATTGATGGGCAGGGAAGGTTTTTCTGTTCAAGTCAGTATACTTTTTCACAACTGAACATAAGATCCTGTTGTACTTCTCATTTTGCCCCAGTTTTCAAGGAGCTTAAGAGAATATTTAATTAAATCTTATTGCAGGTTAGTCATGAACCTTCTTGATCGTTCTGAATGTTTTCTTCCCCCTTTGAAACATCCAGTCATAACCATGTACTTTTTTCCTTATAAAGAAATACTTTTTCCTAATCTTCAATTTTCTAATTCTTCTAACGTATTTCTAATTTTTAATTTATCTAGATAAAGCAGTTTCCAGTTTCTAGTCTTAATGATAAATCAGTGACTAGTTTTTGGTCTTAAATGTTAGCAGACGTAAAATATTTACTTTTGATTGCTTTATGATCTTATTTTACTGGTTGTATAAAACATTCTAAAAATAATTTTTTTTCTACATTATCACCTAAGCTTATTTCTGATGTGCACTGAGTTTCAGACCCAAACCCCTACTTTCCCCAAGTGACACTCCGTTGAAGTCCCTGTGTTTCTGTTCTGCTTTTATTCCCTCGTGACCCCATGTGGCCATGTGCCAGCACACGTGATGGAGAACCTGAGTTACTCTTGTCTGTAGGAGCTACCAGGAGGCTACGGTCGTGTGAAACCTGACATTGTGACCTACGGTGCTGGAGTGCGGGGTTCCGGTGTGAAAGGGGGCTGCCGGGCCCTCTCGGGGACCAGTGTCGCCTCCCCGGTGATTGCAGGGGCCGTCACCTTATTGGTGAGGTGAGCGTTGCGCAGCCCAGATCAGCCACCGCAGCCTCAGGACCGGGCACTTGGTGTCTGTGCTGGTGGGTGTGAGGGTCGAGGGCTCCGCACAGCAGTCTCGCGCTGCCTCTGCCCCTCATCTTTCCAAGAGGGTGGGGGTCCCCCCTGTGGTGCTTCAGTGATGTGTGCCCAGCGCACTTTATCAGCTAGGGGGAGCCGTAGGGCCCATGCAGGGAAAACAGCTATTACTCCTGTCGTGGGTGCATTTTTAATACATTTATCTGTCATGTGTGATGTTCACAGATGTAATCCCAGCAGTGGGGAGGCTGAGGCAGTAGGATCACTGTAAGTTTGAGGCCAGCCTGGGATACGTAGTGAGTTCAGGGCTGGCCTCACCTATATAGCGAGAGCCTATCTCAAAGAGAATTCCCTAAAATAAAAATAAATTTGGTTTTATTTAAAAATAAAAGTAAATGTGCTGGAGCTGTGTACATATCAGGCAGGGAGCATAGAATAAGCTGTCTCCCTGCCTTGCCCTTGGGGTTGTACCTTTTATTCAATTTTATTGTGTGTTTAAGGTGAATAGCATGATGTTATGGGGCACATACAGGTAGTGAAAGGTCTCACTAGTGAAGTAATTTAACATACCTGTCTACTTGCGTATTTGCCCACTCTTGTTTTAGGGCAGGGATTCTCTTCCGTACCCTTAGCTAAGGGAGGCCAGTCAGGGGCTCCTCGTGGGGACAAGTTTCCCTGTGCTGTTTGTACTCTCTCATTAAACCTCGTAAAAGTTGGAACAGAGCTTAGTCATCGGCCCTTACCTTTTCAGATAAGGGAACTAGAAGAAAGTCCTCAAACATAGACCAGCTTTGAAGCTCTTGTGCTTTTAGTCATGTGGGCCTTGCTTCCTGTTCTCAGAGTTATAAAAATTATCTTTGGAGCTAGCGTTTACTTGTTACAGTACATTCCCCAAAATTAATCTTTTTCTGTCTAGCTGAGGTTCTGTTGTGGTAACACAAAACTCTGCATATTTGAAATTTATAATTTATGCTAATTAAGGAATTAAAACAAATGATATTAAATATTTTAATATTTAAAAAGCTCTGTAAAAATAAGTGAATTACATGTTGATTTTTAGCCTCTAATGCCAGAGATTATCAGTAATCTCTGACAGAGGTAGCTATCTACCTCTTGCTCCAGCCTTCCCTCACAGGCCAGAGCCAAATTCTTTCAAAGGTTGACATAGGCCAGAGTATCTCTGGAGACTAACCTTGTGCCGACTAGAAATTCTCTGTCCCTCATGCGATGTAAAAGTGGATTTGCCAAAGGGAGAGAATTCAGCTAAGGCTCCTTTTTTCCAGGCATCTTGGTTCTGGAAGTGGAAAACACGAGTCCATTTCTCCCACTCGTGTGATCATTAGCAGAGAGTGAGGGTTCTGGCTTCCCCGCTGAGCCCATAGCCATCTCCACTGGGAAAGGGGGGATGAGAAGCCTGTGTATTCCACTCTAGGCGCAGCTCTCACGGTGGAGGCCTTTCACTCCCTATATCCTGCAGCAGATACAATGCCGTCCTAGTGTTCAAAACTGCTTTGTGTCCTTTAAAAAAAATGCTCTGTGCCTTGACAGTGGCTCGTGGTAGATGCCACACAGCAGGGAAGTGGAGCCTAACCTTCGGATTTGCTTTATAGGCAGGAAGAGGAGGGGGATTGCTGACCTATAGCTTTTAAAATTTATTTTATACCATTATTACGAATTAGTCCTACTCTATTTCCTCTAAGTGTCCGATTTCCCACTTAGAAAGCCTGCCTAGACTTGGAGCCCAACCACCATCATATAAAAATAGTTAGGGACTTGGGAGAGTAAGTTTTCCTTTTTTCCCTTCAAATTTTAAGGAGTAAAATTTACTTGCATATAATACACAAAAATGAATGTTTTAGTGCTAGAGTTAGCCAAGTTCCTGGCCAGGTAGATCTGTGTGGTAGTTTGCTTAGGGGAAGCGTTTCAGGCGCCTGAGCCAGCATGTTGTGAACCTGTGCCCCGGAGCGATTCATCCCTTAGACCAGAGCTCACTGCGCCCTCACCGAGGCCCGTCCCCATGTCACCCTGTCCTCGTCTCCCAGGTGGTTGTCTCCCTTTCCCAGCAGCTCTCCCCTCCCTTGGAGAGTCAGTACCTCCTTGATGTTCTTGCCTCCTGGCACCTGTGTGGTTTACTTAGGTTTATAAACTGGAAAATACATGTTACTCCTAAACTTAGCATAGACTTAGCCCACCAGGCATTGCTGAGGAGACGGGTGTGCGGGGTCTCTGGGGGTCAGTCCGGAGAAGTGCAGCTGTGAGTTGTTTTGTGAGTTCCGTCTCATGGAGCACGAACAAGGAACGCTCATTAGTTATAAAATAAGACCGGAAACTGACTTTCACTCGTCACGGAGGGAAATAACAAATGCTTGGTTTTTCCCCCAGCACAGTCCCGAAGCGTGAGCTGGTGAACCCTGCTAGCATGAAGCAGGCCCTGATCGCGTCCGCCCGGAGGCTGCCTGGTGTCAACATGTTCGAGCAAGGCCATGGCAAGCTAGATCTGCTCAGAGCCTACCAGATCCTCAGCAGCTACAAGCCCCAGGCCAGGTTGGTGTGCGGCCTTCGCAGCAGCCTCGCTCCCTCCCTGGGTGCCCGTCTCCTGTGCTCCCGGGACCTCGGCTCACGCAGCTTCGCTGAGCGCCCAGCTGTGGCTTCTCCCTGGCTGCTGGGGAGCCAAAGTCCTGTTACCGTTCACAGAAGTATGTAGTTTGTTGAACTTTTTAAACTTCTAAAATAATCCTAGGTTCACAGACATTTTGTAAAAAGAGTTTTCAGTTCCTATTTGCCTGGCTTCCCCAAAGGCTGACATCCCCATGGGGCGTATTACAACTGTTAAAAGTATTGTCACCGTTGGTACAGTGCCGTCCTCCCGTGATCTGCAGTCACTCACACCTTGAGTTCTACCTGTTCTGTTTGTAGGCGTCATTGTCACTGAGACACAGTGCCTATCACCCGCAGCTTAGAGGAGGAGAGGTTTAATTTGCTCGTAGTGTCAGTCCACAACCCACTGGCTCCCCGAAGGAGATGTCGTGGTGGAAGAGTGTGATGGAGAAAAACTGCATAGCTCGGTGCCCAGCAGCAAGCAGAAGAGAGTGTGAGAGGGAAAGTGGGCTGGGGCCAGACAGACCCGAAGGCCGCATCCGCAGGACCCACCAGACACAATCCCCGCGCTCAGTACTGTGCCCCTCCTATTTCTTGTGTAGTTCGGGGTCCATGCATGCCCCACATTGCACATTGTCATCATGGTCTCTGACTCTGGCACGTCATTTTTTTTTTTTTCTGTCTAGTACTAGGGATTGAACTCAGAGCCTTTTCACTGAGCTATGTCCCGGTCCTCCCTTTTACTTTTTATTTTATTGGTACGTTTTAGATACACATAATATTCATCATAGGGATCCCAGCCCTTTTTTACATTTTTGTTTGGAGGTAAGCTACATCTCAAAGTCACTAATTCATTAAGTTGCCTAGGCTGGCCTCTAACATGCAGTCCTCCTGTCTCAGCCTCCTACAGTGCTGGCACTGCAGGCGTGCGCCACCATGCCCGGCTACTTCATCTGTCTTTTGTTGTATTCCTGACCTTGACTCTTAGGGAGCATGCCAGTCACTTACTTTGTAGACTCTTGGTGTGAGTTTGTCTGTGTTTTCAAATGAAGTTACTTCTTGTTCACTAAGAATTGTTTTTCACTTTTTATTTTAAAATGATTTTGGCCTTACAGCAGAGTCCCAGAAATAGTACAGGAGCACCCGTAAGTCCTTCGCTTAGCTTTCCCTCACGTCAGCAGCTCCTGTAACCACGCTAGCAGCCTCGTGGCCGGGAGACTCACCGAGTTGTGCTGGCGACAGATCTGCAGGTTGGCTTACCCACTGCTCCACGCGGGCCCTGCTTCTGCTCTGGGATCCCACAGCGCACTCAGTTGCCCTGTCCCCTTCGTCTCCTCAGTCGGAGCAGGGCCTCTTTTTCTTTGTCTTACTGTAGTGCTATTAATTTTCAACATTAATGAAGATGATGTATCCGACCTGGTCCTACTGGGAGGAGGTGCCAAGATAGGCTTAGGTGGCCAAGAGAGGCACTGGTGTGTGTATGTGGGTACGGTGAGGGCCAGGGCAAGGCGAGGCAGTGAGAGTTTGGGGACTGGTACACTCTGTCACCTGTGAGGGGCACAGGGGAGAAGCATTGGTGAGGAGGAGCCACAGGCCGCAGCACAAGCCGGGAATAGTTCGTAGATGCCAAGAAATCCTGGAACGGAAGCTGCCCCGTGAAGGAGCGCTGTGTTGCTCTGCTCTGTGCTCATCCCCCTGGCCAGGAGCAGCCCAGAGGAAGCGCGGCCTAGGCGCTGCAGGGCAGGGTGGTAGGGCCGGGCTGCAGTGGGAGGGTGGCGGGCAAGCTGCCGTGCCTGTCCTCTGGACAGCTTCCGTTTTCGCTGGTGACTGCTGTGTGCTCTTCGAGATGATCCTGTTCTCAACAGCTTTCACTCCCTGATTGTAGCGTCCACTGACGGCCTCTGCTTGCTGTGGTTACTACTGAGGAGCTTCTGTTTCCCTCACTCTGCACTTCCTTCCTTAATAATTGGAATTGTGCAGGAAGGAAGAGCCGTTTCTCTGCTACTTATTTAATTACTCAGTTGTTTATATTGGTGTGGCTATTTATCTTATTCTATAGATTACAATCCGTTGCTCTCATTGTTTCATTTGTTGCTCAGGTTGTCCTAGCCGTAGCTGGTGGGAGCCTTTTCATTGGCTTTTGTGTCTTTTTAGCAAGTGTCCTCATGATTTTCTGAGCATTTTCCTTCCTTGGCAGCAGACAGCGCTTCACCAGTTATTCCATGCTCCAGCCGTGGGTTCAGTTCTTCCCTCTAATTGGGGAATGATGCAGTATTTAGAAACCAAGATGTGGGCAACAGGTGTGCTTGTAGCTGATGCACGTACACGCACACGCACACATGCACACGCATGCGCCCTCTGTGCCTATTTCTATACCTCCATCTGTGTGTAGTTACCTAGAAACATGTCACACCTTCCAGCCCACACCATCACACTCCTTCTAGCCTTCCCATTCCTGTTCGGTGCTCCTTTCTCCAACAGGGAGAAGCCTGGCTCTCACCAGCTCTCTCTCTCTGTGTGTGTGTGTGTGTGTGTGTGTGTGTGTGTGTGTGTAATTTGCATCCTCCCAGTGTACACAGTGAGTTGTTTTAGAATTGCTAACCCATACTCTTGTGAAGAACAAGTTTATTAACAGAAGTATAACATTTGTGACTAGTGCTGGAATTACAGAATAAAGCCATGCTGTTTTCTAAAGTTACTTAGGTTAAATCTTTCTGCTGTTCATTTTTAATATAGGTGGGCTCATTGTGGTGTTTGTATTCCTTTCTGGATTTCCTCACCTCCGGTTGATTTCATCCAGCCGTCGAGTGTGTGAGGTGTTCTCATGGTTGCAAGGTCTGGACTCTACACAGAAGCACACCCGCTGCACACCCACTGCACCTCTTCCCTGCTTCCACACACTGCTTGTCATGTTTGGTTTTTGTTAATCTTCCTTCAATTTCTATTTTTTTTTATGAGCAGATACATAGAATACATAGAAGTGTTACTTCAGATAATCATTCCTTTGTGCCTTCTCATTTAACAGCATGCTAGAAATCCATGTGTTAACAAATAGTGAACTCTTTTCCTCTTTTACAGCGCAGTGAGTGAATGCACCATTATTTATTTGGCCCTTCATCTCTAGATGGGGTGTGCAGGCTGGTTCCCTATTTTGTAATCGTGGACTGTTGCAGTGAATGACCTTGTGCTGTTTTTCAGCAGAGTTTCTCCAGGGTGAATCCCTAGAGGTGGCCTCGCTGGGCTGCAGCTCTGTGCTGAGAATGCTTGTTAGATGTTGCCGTACTCCCCCAGAAGGGTGGTGGTCGTGTCTCATTCCCCCAGCCTTGTGTGAGCGTTGGAGATTTTGTCGTATTTGTACCTTTACGCCAGTTGTATGGGTGAGAAATGGTATCTTGATACTTTTAATTTGGAGTTTCTACTTTGAATAAGTGTGCTGTTTTTCTTTCTTGTAAACTGTCCATTTCTTTTTATTTTTCTATGGAGTGTTTGGCCCCTCTGTTGTGAAGTTTCTGGTATATATTGACCCTTGGTCAGTCATACGTATTGTAGGTCTTTCTCCCAGTTTGTGAGATTCTTTATTTTGTTGTGGTTTGGTTTGGTTTTTTGATTATATGTAAGAGATTTTTTTGCCATGTAGTTTTTCTGCTTTTTGTTTTTAAAATAGATTAATGTGAGGTATTTGTTGTTGCTGCTGCCTATTTTGAGTCCTCAGCTTTTCTCTGTACCGAGTGAGGTAAAAAGGAAATTTTTCCATCTTTTTCCTGATCCTGTTTGTTTTTTTGAGATTCTCTGATCTGTTTGAAGTTTATTCTTACGTGTGGTGTGAGGTGTGGGTCCGGTTTATCTTTTACCAGATGGCTGACCACTCACCACAGCCGTGTATATTGAAAAGTCCGTCTTTGCCTCAGTGGTGTGAAGTGCCATCTTCATCATGTTCTGACTTCTCATAGACACATTAGGGTCTGTCACTGGGCTCTCACTTCCCGGCCGCTGGTCTGCCCATGCACGTGCCTGCTCCGCTCTGTGGCGATGGTGAAAGCTTTGCCGTGTGCTTTCATGGCCGACAGCACCAGTTCCCAGTTATTTCAGTGTTTTCTTGAGTGCTTGTTTTCTTCATGTGGATTTTCCTGTCAGCGTATCTAATTTCTAACTTCTTTCAATATTGAGCAGAGAAAAGGTTTCCATTTGTTGAAAACTTTTAAGTATCTGCATGGACCATTGCCTCCCTGTAGATTTTACACATTTTTTGGTAAACTTCAGTGTTTATTCTTTTTGTTGTTATTATAGATAGGATTTTGCTTCTGTTCTATTCTGTAACAAGTTGGTTTTATTTCTGTGTTAGTTTTATATATTTTGAATTACTGGATGGGTTTTAGATTTAATTCTTTAGGGTTTTCCAGGTACTGTATAATGTATCATATGGAAATAGAGGTAGTTTAGGCCAATCTAAACTGCCAGGTAGCGCTGGCAGTTGAATCCATAGGACTGCGCTACATCCCAGCCAGGTAGTCTTTTGGTTCTTTTTTTTTAGGTTTATTTTTAGGTAGGGTCACACTGCGTTGTTGAAGCTGACCTCCGACTTACAGGCATGTATCACAATGCTCGGAGCTCTTCCTACCAGTTCTGAAGCCGTTTTTGCGTTCTTCTAATCAGCTCCATCGGGGAGGACCTGTAGCGTAGTGCTGCTAGCAGTGGAGATGGTGCACTTCACCTCAGTGGAAATGCCTCTTATGTATCTCCATTCAGTGAGATGCTGGCTTTATAACCAAGGTGTATAATATTCCCATCCTGGGGCATTATCCATCTGTTATTTTCTTGAGTGTTTTCATCAGGACTGTGCATTGACTTCTTAGGCTTTTTTGGGCATCTGTGTGAAGGTAACCATATGATTAGTTTAGGCCAATCTACATGGTTTAGACTGTTAATGGCTTTCCTAATATCAAGCCAATCTTACATTCCTCAAATAAACCCCATGTAGTTGTCATGTATTATTGCCTTAATATGGTGTTGAATCGTGTGCTAATAATGATTTCTCAGTTGTCTGTTTAGTTGGAGTAAACTGTTGACAGTGCACGGGTAGCACCAAAGTTCACAGACGTGTGTTGGGCCTTTGCTGCCCCCTGCACTGGTATCCACTGGTCACTCCCGAGTTTTAAACTAGCGTGGACCTATTTTAAGTGACTGAATGTTTCGCACGTTGATTGTAACTACTGATGACCATCCCAGTATCCCTAAAGGTGTTGTTTGGATTTGTATATGTTCACTTGGCCCTGATAAATATTGGTTACTGTGAATTAACCTGAAGTCCTGTTTCCGTATTGGTATTTATAGTAGCTGAGCCATCCTTAGTGAGATGCAGCGGGGGAGCACAGCCAGTTTCACAGGCGCCTGACTTTCTGCTGAAGGTCTTATTGGGGCCCATCTTGTCAAAGCACTCACCTCCCACATGTCTTCCAGCTGACAGTGGAGCTGCTAGGAGCGATATTAACCAGCACAGATTCATCTCAAATGAAGAGAACTGTGATACAAACAAAAACATGGGAGCACTGTGTCTGCTCCTCTGCGCCACTTCTGTCTGGATCCCAGGACCAGTACAGGCTCAGTGCTTTCCTAGAGGGACTCAGGACTCGGCTAAAATGAGGGTGTGGTCGTGCATTGCAGCGGCACAGTGAGGATGCAGCGCAGGCATGTAAAGGAAAAGGACACTTAGGAGCAGGGAGTGTGGGGAAATCCAGGCTTAGGCTTCCCTTAGTGCCCTCCAGGCAGGGTCTCAGAGCTGGCCCCTCCCCAGTAGCAAGCTGCATGAGTCTGTGTGTCCCTGCCCAGGGAAGCCCCCTCCCCGCGTCTTGAGCCTGAGGTTTCCATCAAGGCTGGTGGGTTATACATGTACTGTCCACTGGGGCTGGGGATATAGCTCAGTGGCACATGCGCCTGCCTGGCAAGTGTAAAGTCCTGAGTTCGATTCTTGGTACCAAAAAAAAAAACAAAAAAACATGTCCACTGATCATAACTACTAAAGCTCTAGACCTGCAGGAGGCAAGCGTCTCCCTGTGCACTGTGCTCTTTGTAACAACAGTCTAGCGGACGGGCACAGGGCCTTCCCAGAACATCTCAGTTCCCAGATGCCAGCCGGGCAGCTGGGCAAACAGGCCCTTCTGAAGTGCACTGACTGCTTCCTGCTCACTGTGCTGTTCCTGTCGTTCTCTGAGGGGTTCCCTCTAACACTGCATTTCTTGTTTCAGTCTGAGCCCCAGCTACATCGACCTGACCGAGTGTCCGTACATGTGGCCCTACTGCTCCCAGCCCATCTACTATGGAGGAATGCCAACAATCGTCAATGTCACCATCCTCAACGGCATGGGAGTTACAGGACGAATTGTAGATAAGGTGAAACCTCTCTCTGACTTGTTGATGACTTAGATATGGCCCAGACCTTTGTGCTTTAGTTATCTCTGCAGAAGCTAAGAAAGGAAAAATGCTTCTCATCTGTCTAGGGTCACAGAGCCGCTGCAGGTGGTGGTTTGCCATGCCCTAAGTCCTTGTACAGGGCATGAGTTAGGGAAACCAGTTTCACTTTTTTATGACAAAGTACTTTTGATTCTTCGTATTTTGTTCCTTGATAAGTGTGAGTGGGCTTCTGTGTTTACAAGGTATGATCGTTCTTTTGAACTTTGCTTTTATAATTTTTTGATGACTTAGTTTGTAGGCATTATCACAACAGTAAGGGGAAAAAGAGTGGAAAAACTCACTTCCAGCCCCAGCACTATTTAAAAAATATTTACCAGTCCCTTACCTGAAATACATACTTTTTGTTATCCTTGTGTGATAGGTATAAATTTACTTTTTCAGTTCTCATTATGGTCTAAACCTTTAGAAAGGCACCAGTGTACTTTTAACGTTTTTTAAACATGATACTGAGTTGATATAATTTATTTACTGTTTTCCCTTGCTTGAGCAATTAGATGGCTTTCAACTCTGAACATTTCACTATATTTGAGTGTATGCTTTTCTTTTCTTCTGAATCATTTCCTTACCATAAACTCCCTGATTTGGAACCCTGAATCAGAGAGTATGAACATTATTAGGGTTGTTGGCACATACAAATTCTTTCCAAGAGAGTACATCAGCTTAGATAGCAGCTGGTGGTGTTTCGAGCGCACCTCTCTCTGACACATCTGAGTCAGTGCTACATCTTTTTTACTCTGTTGTTTCATGAGGTTTTTTCAAAAACTGGACATAAAATTTATATACCATGAAACTTAACCTTTTAAATGGTTTGATTCAGTGGTTTTTCCCGTATTTACAACATCTCATTTCAAAACATTCCCATCACCCCTTAAAGAAATCTTGTACCCGTTGTAGCAGTCACTCTCCATCCTCTCCCCTCAGGCCCGGCAGCCACCAGCCTGCTTTCTGTGTCTGAGTTTGTCTGCTCTGCACACTTCATGTAGATGGACTCGTGGCGTTTGTCTTGTGACTGGCCTCTCGCTGGCCCTCAGGTTTCAAGGTTCACTGTGGATCAGTGCTTTGCCCCTTTTGACGGCTGAGTATTACTGCACTGTTGGAGCAGGCCCTTGGCTTTTGTGGGTGGTGCATCTTTTGACTTCTCATTTAGAGGGTTAAGGTGAGCACCTTGTTTAATGGCACTTTCAGTTGTGAGGTGGACCTCTCCATCTGAGTTCACTGACTGTATTTCCTGTTTGAGTTACCCTTTCTTTTTGTTGGCCCACTTTTATACTGGGGTTGAGATTTTTCTCCATTGGTACTAACAGTGTCATAGCCACTGATATATTTTATTAAGAAAGTTCCCGCCAGGTTATTGTTCTCTTTGTTCCATATTTATCTTTCTGTAAAATTTTACTTTTTGATGTAGTTGGAAATTTTTCTTTTGTGATTTGTTCTATTGTTGTGAAGAGTAGAAACGTATCCCTGCAGAGCTCATACTATCTCAGTTTTAAATTGCCACTAATTTTCCTGTTAAATCTGAATTTTCTCACCTGTGTCAGTTTGCTGTGTGGCATAAGAGATGGATGAAAGTTAACCTGTTTCTAACCAGTAGCCCTGAGAGCATTCATTAAAAACCGTGTCCTTCCCACTCTGTGATGTTGTACCCTACAAATATTTTTCTTTCCCAGATTTTTTAATACACTGACTCACTTGGGGAGTATACCCTTACTGTGGCTTTTGCGGGAAGTGAGTAGTTCAGGGTCATTTGAAATAATGGCTAAGTATAAGCGCAAGTGTGTGTTTCTGCCTGACGGTCCCCTTGCTCTCTGCCTTCCTCTGGTCGCAGAAGGACAGCAAGGGCAGTCACACCACAGCCAGGCCCACCTGCATGCAGCGGCCCCTCACTAACTGCAGGTTTTGATTGGGGGAAATTGATGTTCATGGCCTTTCAATGAATGTGATTCAGTATGCAACTAGCAGGCATCTAACCTCAGATCAAGAGATTTCATTTATATAAGCTCTTTTTTCCCTCCTTTTTGAAACAGGGTTTCACTCTGTAATTCAGGCTGTCCTTGAATTCACTGTGTAGCCTAGTCTGCCTTCGAACTCACAGCGATCCTCCTGCCTCAGCCTTCTGAGTGCTGGGCTTACAGGCACGTATTACCATGCCTGGCTCATACACGTTCTCTAATCAGAATTCTCATCAAAGAACTTGGCATGTGTACCCTTTTCTTTATATGGAGGAGGTCTTATGAAATTGGAGCCTAAAACAGTGACCTCTAGTCTACTTAGAATCTGTGCATATACATTTCATCTTCGCCAGTGTAATGAAGTACAGAATTTTTTAAGAGCTGATGTGGGTGGTGGAGGAACTGAGCTTTACCTGGTTCTGAGTGTGCCTGCTCTGTGCCTTCGCTTAAGCCTGGCCTGGTTTATTTCTCCTGCAGCCTGACTGGCAGCCCTATCTGCCACAGAATGGAGACAACATTGAAGTCGCTTTCTCTTACTCCTCGGTGTTATGGCCTTGGTCAGGCTACCTGGCCATCTCCATTTCTGTGACCAAGAAGGCAGCTTCCTGGGAGGGCATTGCCCAGGGCCATGTCATGATCACGGTGGCTTCCCCAGCGGAGATGGAAGTAAGCAGTGCCAGAAGTGGCTTGTTTCTCTTCACCTTTTCCTGTCCCTGTCAGGAAGGGCGGGAGGGGCAGCCTTAGTGCTGAGATCTTTACAGTTTACAGTGCCGTGGACAGACAGGGTGAGCCTTGTGGGCATGAGCAATGACCCAGGGTCTCTGAGCAGCAGAGCCCACTGCCCGTTCTGCAGACGGGACTGGCTGTTGTTCTTGGTGTGGCACCAGGATGAGCTTCGTGGCAAGGTTTCGAGCTCAGAGTGAAGGCACTGGAAATGGCCTTCTCTAAATGGAAATGTAGGATCATCCTGTGTAGCTCTTGTTTTTTGGAACAAAGTGCCTTAAATTTTGTCTTCAACTCTTAAGAGTTTGAATGGAATTAGTTGTGGCACATTCAGTCATACACACGCATATACAAGTTCTGATTTTTGGGGGTTAAATTGGTAAATAGAAATCACCTCTTTGAACCTGAAGACTTGAAGGGTTTTTTTCTAAAAAAGGGAACATTTCAAGTTTCTGGGTTTTTTTGTTTTTGTTTTTTTTTAAGTCAAAAAATGGTGCAGAACAGACGTCAACAGTAAAGCTTCCAGTTAAGGTGAAAATAATTCCTACCCCGCCTCGGAGCAAGAGGGTCCTCTGGGATCAGTACCACAACCTCCGCTACCCTCCTGGCTACTTCCCCAGGGACAACTTAAGGATGAAGAACGACCCTCTGGACTGGTAAATAGCTCCCGCGCTCAGCTGCTCTTCACCCTGTCCTTCCACTTGGGGCTGAGGCCTGTGTTCTGCCGCCTTTGGAGCCCTCACCAGCCCCCTCCTGTGAGGCGCTCGTGAGTGTAGTTAAGTGTGCAGTAAGAACCTCGCTCTTTCCCAGACTGCTCCCGTTGTGTGCGCCAGCACATCGGGCCCATCGCACTGTGAAGCTGTCTCCGACCGTTCCCTGTGTGGCCTTCTGCTCCGCCCCCAGCTGAGGCCACGCATTCCTTCTTAGCCTCCTGGTGGGTCTCACGCTGTTGTTCTTGTTCCCCTAAATTTCATTTCAATTCATGTTTGAAAGTAAGCCACAGTTTTCAGTGATAGGCCAATAAAGGGGAGCCTGGGCGTGAAAGTACAAATACCATTATGATTTCCTCCACCTTCTATTGACTGCCTCTCTCAGACTTGTTCACATGGCCAAACCCCCTGGGGTGAGCTGCCTGACCCTCCTGGGATGGCGCCGCTTCCTTCCCCGGCCCTCACGTGGCCCTGGCCAGCTGCTGTCTCATACAGGGCCGCTGGGCTGAGTCTTGCCCCGGAAGCCAGGCTCATTTATGTCGTCCTCCACTGGGTTAGGCACCATGTTCCTTCAGAGGTGACCAGGCAGGCCTTTGTTGGGAGTGAGGATGGGGCATTTTAGTTAGTGCCACGGCTTATTACTTTTCAGGAATGGTGACCATATCCATACAAACTTCAGGGACATGTACCAGCATCTGAGAAGCATGGGCTACTTTGTGGAGGTCCTCGGCTCTCCCTTCACTTGCTTTGATGCCACGCAGTACGGTGAGCAGAGGTGGTATGCTGGCAGATGTTCTTCCAGCCTGAGTAAAATGTGTATGAAATGTTTGAGGGCGAACCACAGCTTTCAGCGATAAGCCAATAAGGGGAGCCTCAGCGTGGTCCCCAGTTCCTGCTGGATATGTGAACAAACTCAATGACCTGCATGCCAGTTGCAGGTTAGGGTTGTAACAGTTTAAATACAGATGTGTCAGATCGATAGGGAATAGGAACATTTATAGTCTTTAATTAAAAGAGTCTCTAGAATTGCATTTTGCTCCTTAAATATGTGAAAAATCTTACATTGAGGATAAGTGAAAACCAAAACCACACTTAGCTGTTCCCTGTATATTGTTGGGCTCTGATTCTTCACTTTTCAGCCTCTCCTGTGGTGGAGGTGGTACAGGATGGCACAAACCAAATGACAGAAGCCAGTAATTTGAGGTGTGGATCCCAGTAAAATAATGTGTTTCTGAAACAGTGACATCCTGTCACTCAGAGGCCGTAGTTCTGATGTGGGCACTTTGTCCTGCAGGAACCTTGCTAATGGTGGACAGCGAGGAGGAGTACTTCCCTGAGGAGATCGCCAAGTTGAGGAGGGACGTGGACAATGGCCTTTCTCTTGTCATCTTTAGTGACTGGTACAACACTTCCGTTATGAGAAAAGTGAAGTTTTATGATGAAAACACAAGGTATGTAGGAGTTGGCGTTCGGCTAAAAGCATGGCTTTGGAGGAGTTACATTTGCCCTCGCAAGTATTTTTATGACTCTCCAGCCTGGCACTGATTTTTCTAGGCAACAGAGCAGGAGAGGAAAAGCCCTTTGTACATACAGGACAAAGTTGCTCATAAAGTAAGATGTTGGTTGATCTGAAGTGATAATTTAGCAGCCCATTGTCTTTATCTATCTTAGATACAGGGATATAGTTTTGTTTCGTTTTTTTTCCGGCTTCCCATTTCTTTATTACTGAATATATGCAACTTTAAGTGCACCAAGGGAGCTATTATTTATAGAGAACTTCTAGTTATTCTTGATCAAGGGTTCTTAGCATATTGCAAATACATCATCCTTATACTTTGAATTTTTCTCTTTGGAGTCTGTGGCTTGAACTTTTGTAAGCTGCTTTCTCATTTCTTTTGCTTCATTGATTTTGGCTAGGTCTGGGCTAAGCAGTTATATGTGATACATTCCAATGAAGTAGAGTTTTGGTTCATAAAATGAAGCCATAACGTGTTCTGCACGTTGACTAAAGCAATTATGTTTGCAGGATTGTGGCAGGAGACATTTAGTTCTGTCATGGAAAGATGAAGTATATACCAGGGGTTTTTTTGGTTTGGTTTGGGATTTTTTTGTGGTACTGGGGATTGAACATCCCCATTTTGAGACAAGCACTCACTCAGTTGCCTGGGCTGGTCTTGAACCTGTGGTCCTTCTGCCTAAGACTCTCCACGTGACAGTGTTTTGATTCTTGCCCTCTGTGTACTGTTACTCCCTTCACAGGCAGTGGTGGATGCCAGATACTGGAGGAGCCAACGTCCCAGCTCTGAACGAGCTGCTGTCTGTGTGGAACATGGGGTTCAGTGATGGGCTGTATGAAGGGGAGTTTGCCCTGGCGAACCACGACAGTAAGGCTCGGTCTTGTGTCAGAGGGTGCTGCTGCTGGGGCGGAGGAGCACACGCTGAGGCACAGGATTCGGGAGATGATGTTTTCCTTCGTAAGCTGGCTGGGGCTGAGTCAGCACTCCCAAAAGTGCTTCTGTAACACCATCAGCCATTCAAGCTTTGACTTGGATTTTACAATGAAAATATTTTATATAAGCATTCTAATTTCAGTGCCACCAGTAGGGTCTTTCTCAGCTGTATCTTCTCAAATGGGAAATAGCCCTAGGTTCCTGGTTATTTATAAAATTTTGTTTGTACATGGCCCATTTAAGTTTCCCCACAGATAAATTTTTGATTCTGATCTCTAGAACAATGTCTTGAACATTGGGGTTTCCGGTTTTGCAAGTCCTGACAGGTTGTTGTGAGTCTTTGGGTTCTCTGACTTAGAAAATCTGTTCAGAATACATATGCTAATAGTATTTTTTACCTGAATTTTGAGGCATTTATTTGTAGTTTAAGTGTGATAAGGCAATAGCAGCTTTTGTCTTAAGATTAAAAACAATCTTTAAAAACACACGCTGTCTATAGAACGTGTTTTGGGTAAATTGGGTAGCTGTTGATCGAAGCATTCCTTGTTTCTGTAACTTTGACCAACTGTTTTCCAGTGTACTATGCATCAGGATGCAGCATCGCTAAATTTCCAGAAGATGGCATTGTGATAACACAGACTTTCAAGGACCAAGGTAAAGTGCAGTGCTCATAGGCTCTTTAGTTCCTTTTTCTCTTTCTCTTCCTCACCCCTCTCCCTCGCTCCTCTCCGTTTCTTGGCTTCTTTTGATAATAGCTTTATTGCATAGAACTCACACTCTGTAACGCCCGCCCCCCTAACATACCCAATCCAGTGGTTTTTAGTGTATGCACAAATTGCGCATCCACTGCCACCTCCCTCCTGACCCCACCCCAGCCCTGGAATCCAGTCAGTTCTGGTCCCTTGTAAAACTCACTGCATTGCTGTACGGTGCCTGCCTTAGCACAGCTTCAGCGGGCTTAGTGGAGGCGGAAGCGGCCAACACAGACTCCTGACAACTGCACTGTGTGTGTCTAGTGACCACTACAAATGAAGTGGAATAGCCGGGCACAAGTGTTTGTTTGTACGTATGAACTGCTCTGCTTCCCATTGTCAGATGACCGTAGGAAATTTTTGACTGTTCTGAAGTTCTTTGCTGTGTAAAGATAAAAGGCGCTAATTATAGAGTGGCCGCTAAAGTTCTGAAGATGTGTTCTGTTCAGCTTTGCTTCATCTATAGGCGGACATCAGTGGGTGTCTGTGACAGCCCTGAGTGCACAGAGCCCCCTGGTGGGCAGGGGGCAGGACGGGCGCCTCTGCCTCTGAAAGCCGGGCAGGGCAGCAGTGCAGAGGAGCCCAGGACGTCCTTCCTCTGCCTTTGCTCGAGTGCTGGCATTCTGAGCCCTGGGCCCCCTCCTCTCTGACAGACACAGCGAGGCTGTGGAAACATGCAAGGTGATGCTGTGTGTTTGCAAGTGACAAGCCTCTGATACTGTAAGATTGCTATTTTCTGTGATTGAGAGGGACAGTTTTATTAGTTGAAAATGTGGAGCTTTAGTATTTCTCAGCTAATTTATTTGCAGTTAGAAGGTAGAACTTCTATTTATATTACCTGGAAGCGTTTTCCTCCTCTTTTATCAAGCAGGGTCAGTCAGTGAGCAGGTCTGTAGTTCCTGTTTTAACTTCATGCACATTGTGATCTTGTCTTCCAGCCCTTGGCACAGTCCCCCGAGGTTTGAGAATTCTGTCTAAAAGCAGTTCTCACAGGCAGCCTCACTTCTGGTGTTCCGTGCAGCAGGGGTTAAAAATGTGGTCTCCTGGCTCGCTGCCCTCCTGCAGCTCATTGTTCTGGTGGTGGTAGCAGGGGATCTAAAGTAGACACGGGATACATATTTTATTTTGTCTGTCTGGTGTAGTCTGAAGGTAAAAAATCAATTGCCTTGGTTTTAAGATGAATAATCACTTGGGTGCAAAGTAGAACTTTGAAAACTCAGGTTGTGCTGGATCAGAAAAGACGTAGTGTCAGAAACAAAACCCACTTCAAGCCACGAGGCCAAATGACAACACGGCACTCACCTTCCCTGCTCGGTCTTCTTCCCTCTAAAGAATATCGCGCTTTTTCTTCCTTTCGCTCCTAGTGAAATGATACACAGCAGGTAGCAGTAGTACACTTATGTAGCTACAGACATTTTAGATGTTACTGACACAGCAAAGTCTGCTTTCTGATGAAGCTGAGCCCCATTTGCCAGCACTAAGGAAAGCATTTGCTTTAAGGGTAATTATTCTGGGATTCTGTGTGGACAGCTGCTGCCTGTGACATTCATATATTTTTTTTACTTTTTGATTCATTAAACATTTTAGATATTGTCATCTGTTAGGACAAAGGTAAGACTAAGAAGGTTCTGCCATTGAAAGTTCATATTTATAAAATTAATGTACTCAAGTCTAAATTGAAAGTAGTGTGGATATACATTTTAAAAATCAGTTACATTTGTATTCCCATTGAACAATAAAACACAAAATCTCTGGTGTCAGTCTGTGTAACAATCATGGACACCTCAGTTTAGCAAGAACTACTAGCTGGCTGTCATTGTAGAAAAGGTCCAAAAATAGGCCTCTCGGCATAAAAGAAAGGACAGAAGTTTGTGTTTTAGGATGAAAAGGAAGAAGTGACACATTTAGGATTGTAAATATTATGTGCTACTGTTTAAAGTGAAAATGAAAGAATAGATATAGGAGTACACACAAAAGTGAATTCTACTAAAACCAAAATTAATGATATTTAAGGCTTTTCTGCTCTAAAGGTTTGCAGTGTTTCGACTGAATACTATTAGATTTTTGCTTTTTTTTTTTCACGGTCCCTTGGATTAAATCTCAAATGGCAACTCAGAAATATTCCTCAACCCACAGGCTCATTGCTGCATTGTGTTGTTTCAGGATTGGAGGTGTTAAAGCAGGAGACAGCGGTTGTTGAAAATGTCCCCATTTTGGGCCTTTATCAGATTCCAGCTGAGGGTGGAGGCCGGATTGTGCTGTATGGAGACTCCAATTGCTTGGATGACAGTCACCGACAGAAAGGTATGAGAAAAGCAAACGGGATTTAGCAGATAGGGCTCACAAATCCCTTCTTCCCTTTGTGCCCGAAAAGCAGTGATGAAATGCTGGTGAGTAAACAGATACCGTGCTCATGCGAGCCCGGGAAAGCTTAGAAAGTTCCAGTGGCTTTGGTGCTAGGAATATCTTGATAGCATTTAATAAGCAAAATAAGCCTATCTTTGCAAGCTGCAGTGCCTTTCTCCATGTTCTAGCCCCAGAGCCAGTGGGCCAGTGTTACCACACTGAGTGCCCTTTGACCCAAGTGACCCAGGTTCTACCTTTCCTGGACCCCCTGCTGAGTTTTGTGCATCAGGGATGCAGTGACATGCAGGCACGCATGCACCCTGTTCTGGTCTCACCCAGCCTTCAGGCCATGCTGCCTGGAGGCCCTTCCCCTCGCTGTCACCCAAGACCTGCAAGACTGGGCTTTTGAGAGCCTTTAGCAGTGAGGCTCTTCTGTTACATATTGAGGGGTGAAAGGGAGCAAAGGGCAGTGAAGTCTAGAGCTCTTCTTTCTGCTTGTTTTCAGCCTCTTTGGTGCAGCTTCCAAATGTGGGGATTGGGGCTTAGACACAGACTGTTTAATTTCCTGATTTTTCTGAAGGAGGAAATAGGTGAAAGTGTCATGTGTGTTTATCTGGTGAGATGGTGACAAAACCAGAACTGAAACCTGACTTTGAGGGGCTGCTGGAGAGGGCTGGGTGGGGAGCTGGCGTAGGGGCCCAGCGTCCTTGGACAGCGAACTAGGTGGGAACCAGGCCTGGCGGGGTGAGGAGGGCTGAGTGGTGCGCTCCTCTCTGACTTGAAGGTTCGGTTGACTAAACTCCAGGCATTTATATAAATCCTGAGAATATGCTCGGCCTTTTTAAAATCAAAAATGAGGGTTAAAGTCGCAGTTCAAAGATTAGTGTTTTATTTCCACAGAGATTGTCTTTTAAGATCTAAGATCTGGTAAGAGTCTTTATTAAAATTTTAAATACCTCAGAGACTGTCCTCATCTTTAAATTTGAAACAGCAGCTTTTAGGATCTTTCAGGGCCTTCGTGCACTTCACCAGAGTGCTCTTTTGAGAGAGAAAGGCACTTGGCAGCGTGTTCCTCTCCTGACGCTCACGTCGTCGAAGGCGGTGCTGATGGGCTGAGCAGGCGGGCTGAGGAGAGCAGGGTGGAGGCAGAGTTCCCGCTTGGTACGGCAAGGGCCTGTCCGGGGCTGTCAGTGGGGGCTGTGGCCAGTGCGGGGCCTCAGCCCCAAGATATCCCCAGAGAAGAATCAGCCACTCTGGCGGAGACCCCCTGACGCAAAGCCCAGCCCAGGACTCGGCCATACGTGGACCTGGAGCTATGTCTCTGTGGTGTGTGTCATGGTGGGAGCCCACTTCCCGCCCCCAGGAGCACCTCGGGACGGCGGCGAAGCTGAGTTGCTGCTGTGCCGTGTTCTGCCCCCTTTTCCTTGGTGTTCTCCAGACTGTTCTTGCCTTAGTAGGTGCCGCATGGTTTCTGAGCCCCACCCTGTGCTGGTCTGGGACGGGCCCGGAGCACTTGGCCCAGCCCAGTGACCGCGGCACGGCCCTGCCTGGAGCCCTGGGCACCGGGCGTGCATCCCCTGCTGGCTGCTGCTGCGTGTGCACGCTGGCCTGGGTGGGCTGCAGTGCCAGCTGTGGAGAGTTGGCTCCCACAAGAATAGGGGGCCTGGGGTGAGCCACTGTCAGTCTGACCTCTCTTCTGAGTCCTAGATGCGTGTCTGCCTGTCTTTTAGCAAGCTAGCATTCTTTTACTTTGCTGTAGAGATTCCTTTTTAAAAACCGGATTCCTAAACAGCATGCCTGTTGCCCCACAGACTGCTTTTGGCTTCTGGACGCGCTCCTTCAGTACACCTCGTACGGGGTCACCCCACCTAGCCTCAGCCACTCGGGGAACCGGCACCGCCCTCCCAGCGGAGTGGGCTTGGCTGCCCCTGAGAGGATGGAAGGTGAGTGGCCTCAGCGCTGCTTCAGGACGTGGATTAGGGAGTGTCACCAATGGCACTTCTTAACAGCTGCTGGTGCAAAGCCAGCAGGGTCCCGCCTCCTGCTCCCAGGGTGGGTGGACACTCAGGGACTGTGTGCCAGCCCTCGTCCATGCTCCCTGCCTCCTTACAGGTGAGACCCCTGCCTTAGGGTCTTCAGGGTCAACTGCCAAGACACTTGGGCACTCACTTGGTACCAGGCACTGGGCTGGGGGTGCTTCATAAGGATTAGCTCACCAACACCTCCCACTAATCCTTTGAAAGTAGATACTAGTACTTCAGTTTACAGATGAAGAAATGGGGCTCATGGGAGCTAAAGAACTGCCCGGGTCAAAGGCAGGTGGGCAGTAGAACTGGAAGCTGGACCTCAGGCCTGTGCTGGTGTTCTGGGGCCTCCCACTCTATATGGCAGGACGGGCCGCATACCCACCCTGCCCCCAGCGTTCCAGTCCTCTAAGCACTGTCCCTAGAAAGGAGTATGATGTCATTTAAAACCTTCCACCAAACTTTTAAGATCTCCAAACCTTAAAAAAGTAAAAAGAGGAGAGGGGAAATTCATTTTAATAATGTACTTTTTAGCACAGTACATCCAAAATACCATCTAGACATGTGACACCGAGTGTGTGTCACTGCTCAGTAGCAACATGTAGCTAGTGATTATAGTACGGGATGGAGCAGATCTGAGTAAGTAGGGAACGTTAGAAATGCGGAGAATTAAATATTTCGGAAGAAAAAGATATTTTCGTGACCACATCTATAGGCTCCTTGAAGGTGGCCTTGTGTGTGGTGATGGTCAGCAGGGTTGGCTGCCCAGTGCCGTGTACACAGGTGGCCAGTCTCAAGGGAACAGTGCGGGGTTCCCCACACTCCCGATGCAGTGGGGGACACGTGCCGTCTGGGCGGCACTCGAAGCGTGGGCCCGAAGCCTGTGGGCAGCTGCAAGGCACAGGGGGTTCAGCAGGAAGCGCAGACAGGTGAGAAGCCACGTCTCCTCCCTGTATGCTCCTCGCAGTGATGGTTTGCTTTCTTGTTGACTTGCTGCTCTCCACAGGGAACCATCTGCATCGGTACTCCAAGGTTCTTGAGGCCCACTTGGGAGCCCCGAAGCCGCGGCCTCTGCCCGCCTGTCCGCACCTGTCTTGGGCCAAGCCACAGCCTTTGAATGAGACGGCGCCCAGGTCAGTGTCTGACTGCACTCCCTCTTCTTCCCCAGGGCTTATGACTCATCCTCTTCTTTAATAGGAGAAAATGGAATTTTATTGGTGTTATTATCATTGAATAATCAAATCTTCTAGCTTGAACCCCCATTGTGACCTTTAGAAATATGCTCTTTGGTGGCATCCTGCATAAAGGAGTGAGTGCTGGGAGCATCAGCTTCGTGTTCATTTAGCCCATATTTGAAAGCTGTGGTCCAGCTGTGCTGCCACTGAGCAGCAGCCAGCTCTGTGCTGGGGAGCTGAGGGGTGCTGTGCACAGTTATGCCACAATCCAGGGTGTCGGTTATAAGATACAGATAGGGCCCTGTGCCACCCCCAGGGCAGAGGCTGCTCTGGGTAGGTGTGGATTCTGCTGCGGCAGTCCGGCCAGGAAGAACGTACATTCGCCTCCTGTCTGGTTATGTGGCTGGTGAAGTGCCTCAGTCTTAGGGAGCTCTGACTTGGTCCCCCAGTCATTGCATATGTGCATGGAGTGCCACAATGCGTGCCTTTCTCTGTCTCGCGTCTAAGCCAGTCTCTTGATTTGCATCATTCTCCTTCAGTTGCCAAATCTTGAGTTACTGCTGTTGCTGCTTTCTTCAGCCACGCCAAGTCAGTTGTCTGAACTCACCTGCTTTTTTCTCTCGAGCAAGGCAGTGTGAGGTGAATGGGGGCTTCTCCTGGCGTGGTAAAGCAGGGGCCGGGTGTCCCAGGACCTACTGGCTCATCTCCTGGCCTTCACTGTCTGGCACCCCTGCACACACCTAGCCACCGGTACCCTCTGGAGAGGTCGCCTGCCTTCTTTCCCTGCCCTTGAGGCTGCCATTGTGCTTGGGTGAGTGATGGACAGGCCTAGCCTGGCCGTGGACAGATAGCAACCATCCACGCTGTGACGGGGAGGAGGATGCCAATGGACGACATTGAAGTATTCTTGGCTTTATTGTTCCCCTCAGACAGAAAGGACCAGCCACACCACTTGGTGACCATGTGCCTTCATTTGGAATACGCTTAATATTGTGAAAGTTGTGGATATCACATTGTCTTCTCAGAAGCAGTTTTCTTTGTGAACCTTTAATTACTGAGTACTTTTCCCTTCCAGTTAATATCCCATCATTTAAAGCTTTAGATACATTTCCATTTTTGCATCCTGTTTATTCATAACCTACTATTATCCTAGCGTGCGGAGCAGACCTAATTCCAGACATGGTCAGCAGTTCCTCCCCAAAGGACAGTCAGTGTTAGCTAACGTTCCGGAGAACAAATCATGCTCCACAGTGTTGTGCAAGACTGAGAGAGATAACAGCACCCTTTGCAATCCATGTCCGCGTCAAACGACCTGTCAAAAGCTGAACCCCTCAAGGGTGTACATAATGCACTGCTCCCAAAATGTGATTTTGCCTGTCATTTTCAGTAATTCTCCTTAATACACCGCCACATTTCACATTTATCTCACATTTCACATCTTGTTGAAAATTATTCTCAGTCCTTGGAGACCTAGATAGAGGCATATTCTGAATCTCTAAAAAATATTTTGAGACCAGCTTTAGATAGCTACAGGCCATGCCGAGGGCAAAATTCTATGTTTTTAAATTACAGATTTTCTGGTTTTTCACTGGATGGCAGGTGTCCTTACTTAGAGTCACTGTCTGCGGGCGTGTCACCCCAGAAGGACCCCCTGCTTGGACAGACCCTCTGTCTTTCCATCATGTGCTGTGAAATTCTCAGGTGGCAGCACGAGGGTGCTGTTAGCGCAACTGCTCCACCGGGAAGTGCCGTCACCAAGTAATTAAGGTGGACAGCACTGCTCGGAGGACGGCGTGGCACATGCACAGGTAGCTTCAGCGTCAAAAGCTTACCTGCCATTTGCTTGCATCACCCAACTTTGTCAGTTAAGTTTTCCAGCCGATTCACCCTCGTTGTGAAGTTGGGGCATGCGAAATGGACCTGGTTACAATCCCCAGTGGCATTTCCCATGGCACAGTCAGCTGGAGCCTTGGCCACTGCTCCTCCCTGCCAGCAGGCTCTACAGACCGACCTGGCGTGGGCTGCACCCTGGTTGCTGCTGATATGACTGGCATGTTTGCCTTGACCAAGGCAAAGAGCACAGGTCTACAGTGTCCCGAAAAATAAACAGCACAGACAGGGTCCCCTCTACTTGTAGATGTTTCCCCTTGGGTTTCCACTTGCACTCTTCGCTCTAACCGCAGCGGCTTCCCAGGCTGTCTGCTGCTGTTGCTGTGGGTTCTGCAGTTCTCATCACATTGGCCCAACCAGGTACCACAGACCTAAGGGTTAGTAGCTTCTACAGGGCACACCGGTTCCACAGGCGGGGCAGCTGTGAGTTCTGCAGGTTCGTACACACTCTGTACTACTTTTTACATGGGTGTGTCCTGTTCTCATCCAGACAGTGACTTCCTGAGGACGTGATGATGTCTGGTTCCCGGCACCCACCTGCCCCCCTTTGCTGCTTTGCTTTGTGCTTATCAGAAATCAGCAACGACTGCTCTGCCACCTCAAAGAGAGGACCTGGTGCTGCCCTGCAGTCCCAGCCCGTGTTGCTCACCAGGCTTCAGCTCCTCCGTGCACCCAACTGTCCTCTCAGGTTGCTTGGCAGTGTTTCTGGCAGTGAACCGCTATTGGCATTGTTACAAACCCAGTGGGATAGGTCCCTTCTGGAAGCATGGACTTGACTTGGACATTCCTGCCTTGGCCTTGGAGGCGGCTCTTTGCTCTGGTTGCTCCACAGTGGCAGTGAGGCCTTAGATACGGAGATGCCTCAAGGTGCCCTCTAGATCACTTGCTACTTCTTAGGTATCTCTAAGCTCCCTAAGCTGGTACAATTGCTTATCTTTATTTTGTTTTAATCCCATTTGTCTGAAGTAATCTTTGGAAACATCAAAAGTTGCTCTCCATCGACCTGGACAAAGTGGTGTTACCCAACTTTCGATCCAATCGCCCTCAAGTGAGACCCTTATCCCCTGGAGAAAGTAGCGCCTGGGACATTCCTGGAGGTGAGGCTCAGGAGCTTTGTCATTGTGCTAAATTGTTCCATTTGTCCCCTCAGGAATGGCCCCTTCCTGTCACGGCTGTGGCGGTTCTGGCTTTGTGTAATACAGTCAGCAAGGCCAAGAGCAGGTCAAGATGAGGACCTCATTTCTCTAGGAGAATTCTACATAGACTTTCAAATTTCAGTTTCTTTTATATTAGCCAGGTGATACTTTGAAAGTTTTCTGGAGTAACTTTCACACTCTGAAAATTTTTTAGTCACGTATTATGAACCCCAGGGGGTGCCTGTCCTCTGAGGGTTTTGCAGTGGCCTTGCTGACTCCCAGGGTTTCCAGTTCTCTGCCCCAGCTGCCTGGGATGGCGCCTGGTGAAGCTGGCCTGTGGCCCTGGGGTGACATGTCCCGCCCCGTCGCAGAGACTGCCTTCAGCCTGAGCTGGCTACTTGGGCCAGGCTCTTCTCCTGCAGCTGAGACGATTGGCGCTCAGTGACTCCAGTGAGTGTGGGCAGCCCCTCTGTGCGGGACAGCACTGCAGTGTCGCAAGAGCTCGTAGCTCTCCGGCGGGTTGCTCTGGACTTCAGTAATGGCAGGAAGGGTTGCCCCCGCTCTGCAGCCCTGCCTGGGAACTGCTGAGGGCCTCACATGTAACTCATAGCAGCACTGATAGCAGCGAGCTCAGAAATCCTTGGTGTGGCCCAGTTACAGACCCTGGCACTCCAGCCAAGGGTCCTCTGACGGCCACTTGGCTTTTCAGCTACATGCCACATCCATGGAGGGCTGTCCACCAGAGGGACATGGCGCACGGCCCTCACTACCTACCTCTTCCTTCCTGCCACTGAGCTGAGGGGACTGCGTCAGGCCCCTCTCCCTCCCTAGATGGAGACTTGACCTCCTGTTACTTTCAGGAAAACAAAACGCCTCTTGCGACGCTGCCGTTGCAGGCTGTCTGTGACAGGAGTGGGGCCTGTGTCCGCAGGGAGCCCCACCCCACCCACCAGTGAGAATGCGATGGGCTCCTTTCACCCACACTGTGTTGCTGGCCTGGTTTAAAGTGATGTTAATGAGCCCAAGGTTTAAAGTGACACTTTTGCTGCAAGCCTGAGTGGTGAAAGTAGCTGGCCTTCAGTTTCTGGCAGTTTCTGGTGTGTAGAGGCCGTAGTGGTGGCACTGACACCGTTGACCGTTCCCTGTCCTCCCGCAGGGATCATGCCTGGCCGCTACAACCAGGAAGTGGGCCAGACCATCCCTGTCTTCGCCTTTCTGGGAGCCATGGTGGTCCTGGCCTTCTTCGTGGTACAAATCAACAAGGCTAAGAGCAGGCCAAAGCGGAGGAAGCCCAGGGTGAAGCGCCCACAGCTCATGCAGCAGGCTCACCTGCCCAAGACCCCGTCCGTGTGACTCGCGCCGTGGCCTTCGAGGATGACTGTGGTGGGCAAGCAGAGCCCTCGAGGGTTTCCCAGGAGAACCCCGTCTTCAGCTGTGACTCCGGCTGTCGGTTCTGCAGCGGCCTCCGCCTGTGACGTGCCCAGGCCCGAAGTACATCTTGAAATCCGTCGTGGCCGGGGACCCAGCGAGGGGTACTCGGGCTCAGCCCAGAGCAGTGTCATGCAGCAGCTGAGTGCACCAAAGACTCGGAGAACTTAGAAGGCTGTTGGCCTCTGCCCAGCGAGGGAGGAACTTTTAAATAAATGAAACAACCTTGACCAAGTTAAGATATGCTTGTTAAAGGCTATTTTCTATATTTATTGTTGGGAGAAGTCACTTTAAAGACTTATGCTATTCGGAAGCAAAGCTATTTTTTTTTGTCAATGGAATGCAGTTTTGTACTATTCCACCATGAAAAGTCACAGATCCGTCGTCTCCTTTGTGATGAGAGGGCAGACTGAGATCTGAAGAAACTTGCACAAATCTGTGAAACATAGACCTTCGCTTTATTTTTATAAGTACCAACTGCCACTGTGTTTTGTAATTTGGGGTCTTGGTTTCACCATGGGTGGTGAAGAAAATTTTCAATAAATATGCATTACCTTATGAAGCTGGAAAGTGCTGTGTAGTGGCTCTTCTTCTGCCTGTCCCATTTTTCTGAGACAACATGGAGTGAGTTCTGAGTTAGCCTGCTAGGTTGTTCTTTTTAATGGGATATAAACATTTCCATTTAAAAGTGTACAGTTCAGTGAGCTTTCGTGTATTCACTGAACTGCGCAGCCCTCATCACTCCCCACCTAATTCCAGAACATTTTCAGGACTCCCCAGAGCACCCCTGTACCTGTTAGCGTGACCGCCCCCCTTCTCTCCCCACCCGCCAGCGCCTGGCGGCCAGTGTCCTGATCTCTGTGGCCGGGCCTGCCCTGGGCATGTGACATCAGCGGGATCACGGTACGTGGGCTCTTGCCGCCGCTGCTTTCTCCTTACATCAGGTCTTCAGGGCTCATCCGTGGCGTGGTGTGGCGTGTCAGAGCTCGCTTCCTCCTCCTGGCTGAACACGGCCCCACTGTACAGATGGAGCACGGTTTGTTTCTCCTTCACTGGTGGATGGTCCCCTTCCCAGCTCTTGTGAAGCAAGCTGCCGTGAGGTTCCTGCGTGCGTTTTCGCCCAGGAGAGATGGATGATTCCGAGTCACCTTTCTGAGGAACTGCTGACCTTTGCTTCAAAGCGGCTGCATCCTTTCACACACTTGCCAGAGCTTGGATCCTTCAAGGGAGGGTCCAGTTTGTCCACACCCTCACCAACTCGTGTTATTTTCTCTTTTCCTAGTTAAAGCCACCCCGTTAGGGTGAAGTGGCATCTCATTGTGGTTTGATTTGCATTTCCCTGAAGACTAATGATACAGAACTTGTTTTTGTGTGTTCGTTGGTCATTTTGTTAGAGTTGTGACACCCTCAGCCTCACATAATTCCCTTGTGGATGTTTGTTGAAGAGTATCATTGACCATTTGTGTATCTTCTTCAGAGAAGTGTTGCCCTCTTTTAATGGGATTATTTACATCTTTATTCTTAAAGTTGTGAGAGTTCTTTACATACTGTACTTCAGATAAAATCCCTTAGCAAACTTGCAAGTATTTTGTCTCGTTCTCTGGGTTGCCTTCTCACTTTCTTGATGGTATCCTCTGAGACATAAAAGCTTTGGTGTTTTTTGAGGGGATTTTGTTCCGCTAGTTTTCCTTGGTTGCTTGGGTCATGTCCGAGAAACGGTTGCCTGATCCGAAGCGGCCTGTTCCGGTCTTGTCCCTGCCTGACAAGTGTGTTCTGTGTGCCTGCGGGCCAGCTGCCGCGGCACGCGCAGGGAGAGCAGGGGCGCAGGGGTGTGGCAGGGAGGCAGCCGCGAGCAGGAGGAAGTCGGGAGGGGAGAGGGGGAACCAGTCGGGCCACCTTGTGCTTGTGGCTCCGCACTGTTGGCAGGTACCATGGGTCCGCACAGCGCTGGCTGCACTGGTGGCTGCTGTTTTCTGCAGGACTTCGTATGTTCCCGAGAGCCTGGAAAGCTCTCATTCCGTCATCACTGCCCCGAGGGGATCAGCATCGGTCACTGGGTACAGTGCTCATTGTCAGCAGATGGCCATGGATCTGAGTGTGGCTTCTGCTGTCCAAACGAGGGGCAGTTAGCTGTGGGGCCCTCGTCTCCCTCCCAGGCCTCCATAGGCGTGGGCCTCTTACTCTTGGCTCCTCAGCACTGGGACAGCTGGGTCACCGGTGCACCCCTCGCACACAGGTCCAGACGGGTCACAGGAGTGAGGAGGAGGGCAGCGGATGGTCTGAGAGTGGGCCGTGTCTCTACTCACTGCAGCGTACTCTGTCCCTGGGTGCACCCGGTGGCCCTGCTTTGCAAGGCCGCTCTTGCCCCTATCATGGATGTCCATTGTCGGTCCTAGTGAACTGCTGCATCTCTAGAAACCACAAGAGAATCGTCTTCCAGCCTCAGCCACAGATCCACCTGGGGGTCCACGGGCGCTGCTGGGCTCCCCCGTTCTCGCTCTCCTGACTGCAGGGCCTTTCGCAGTGCTGCGTGGTGACTCGGCAGGGTGCCCTGGCCCACCTCAGCCTGTCCCGTGTCCCTACAGCCGTGTCAGGCCTTTCTCTGCCCCATACTGCCTGTGCTGTACTTGTGTACAAGAACGTGCCCTGCTGCATCACTCCGGACACCACCCGCAAGGACAGACCTGCAGAAGCCTGCCTGGCAGCAACCGCACTGGCACCTGCCAAGCACCTGCCTCAGCATGGGCCAAGGTGCACTGGGCCCCCGGTGCTCTAGGCCTGCAACACCTAGGTAACCCTGAGCTGGCCTGGCCTGAGCCCCAAAGGCCTCCGTAGTTTCTGCTAACCCTCAGCGGGCGGAGGAAGCCCACTAACCAACAAGGAGGCCCTTTGACCTGGATCAGCTTAGGAGCAGAATGAAGTCGGGACTTCTTGGAGGGCAGGCTGCCTGCTCATATGTACACTAAACAGACATTTCCAGCGAAATATCACAATTCCTGATTTTTTAAACTGTCCAAGTAGATCTTAATAGAGGAGACTGGTTGCATTAGCTGGTGATGCAGAGGCATTGCAGGAGGGTGCCTGGGAAATACAGGCTCAGGGCCTATCTCCCAACCCGCCAAGTCACCTCAATGGGAAGGACCTGAAAATGTGTTTCGGAGCTCCTCTGGGGTAAAGTTACTGTACAGCCCCGTGGCTTACTCCGGGGC
Organism: Chinchilla lanigera; assembly: GCF_000276665.1. Classification (NCBI taxonomy): domain Eukaryota; kingdom Metazoa; phylum Chordata; class Mammalia; order Rodentia; family Chinchillidae; genus Chinchilla; species Chinchilla lanigera. The sequence continues at coordinate 229,195 of NW_004955564.1, forward strand.
ACATCCCCAAAGGAATGAAAGCGAGTGGGTAATCAAAAACGCTGGGACGGAGTTCACAGCCAAAGCACACAGTGGTCAAGAGGCAGAAGCACACTGGGCCGTCTGGATGCCATGGTCTCTGGAGACCAGCGTCCCCCTACCATGGGGGGCAAGGGGGAGCGCAGTCCCGATCCATGCCACAGCATGGCGAGCCTCAGACACAATGCTGAGAGGAGCAGGAAGGCACAACGCAAACGCCACATCATGTGTGACCGCATTTCCACATGTCCAGAGGAGACAGACCCAAGGATTCAAAGCAGGTTAGTGGCTGCTAGGGCGGGGGTAGGAGCTGTCTTCTGGGCTAAGGAAAATGCTCTGGAATTAGATGGTGGTGGCAGTGGCACGCCATTGTACATGTATTTAAAGCCACTGCAGTGTACACTTGACAGTGGTTAGAACGGTGAGTTTTCTGCTAATTCTCCCCCGTCTTCCTCTCGCAGGCACACATGTACCTCCGCAGGGCACGTGACTGGGACAGCTCCCTGGGAGGCCCTGGTGTGGAGACTGAGGCAGTCTGGGCCCTCAGACCCAGCCTGAGCAAGGGCCCCTGGGGTTGGGAGCCATGGCCGCAGACGCTGTGGCTCCTTCTGTGCTTGGCCCTCCTCTTGCAGCTGCCAGTCCCCCCTCTTCAGCAGGCAGAAGGACAGGCACAAGAGCATGGCTCCCATGCTCTCCAGCCCTTCAGGCCGCAGCTGCTGCGCCAGCCATGTCAGTGGCAGGGGATGGGGGGGCCATGGGGGCTGGGAGCCCATGGCTCAGGGTCCCTGCAGGTAGGACTGGAACACAGGAGCCAGTGTGTTCCCCTCCAGGTCCTGCGGTAGTAAGTGACCGCAAATCTCGGGGCTTAAAACAACATTTTGAGAGGTTGGGAGCCTGAAAGTGATCTCACTCGCTGAAGTCCTGGCGCTCGTCCTCCAGGAGGCTGTGCAGAATCTGCGTCCCAGCCTCCCCAGCCCAGAGGCTGCGGCAGACTTGGCCCTTGGCCCCTCCCTGTCTTCTGCCCCACCCCCACCCCTGCTATCTGCAGGGGGCCTTCTCCTCTCTGACCTCTGACCACTCTGATGACATTGGACCCACCTGGGTAACTCAGAGGCCTTGAGATGGGAGAAGCTTTATGTCCGTTCACATTCTTACAAGCTCAACAGGTTAGGACGAGGACGTTTTGGAACCCTCATCTGCTGACCACACCGGGTTTCTTGATCCTTAACGTGGCATGCATTTCCGTGGGAGGACTTTGGGTTCCAGGTGAACTGCTGCTGCTGGTGCCACCTGTGCCTCAGAGTCCAGGGCTCCCAGCATGGCAGGACACGGAAGCCTTGCTCTGCTCCTTCAGTGTCCTGGACGTGCTGCGCCAGCATCTGTGAAGCCACCCCTGTCGGCGAGGCCGGGACTGAAAGCTGCAGAGCAGGAGTGGCCATGAGCTGAGGCGCAGAGGGCCTGTCGGAGGCCCTGCCTGCTCAGGACGCAGCTCAGAGAGCGCATAGGCTGTCAGGCTTCCTCGGGGAGCATGACGGGAGTTCTTTCCCACCCTGCTGTAAGCCGTTACTCTGGGACTCCAGGGAGGGGCTGGCATGGCAGTTGAGAGGGTCCTGGGGCAGCTAAGGTTGCACAGACATTCTAGAAGGCCCCAACTGGGCAGAGGCTGGGAGACAGACACACACAGGGGAAGGTGACATGCACTCCTGCTTAACCACCAACAGTTGGCACCTGTCGTCCATGCCTTCCCACCGGCCCCTCCCAGCAGCCCCAGGCAGGAGGCACCATCACCACGGATGACGCAGAAGCAGCCATCAAGTGACAAGGCTTCCATTCACCTACACTGCTGGCCGCGGAGTCCTGGCTGCCACCTGACCCAGAACTTCCTAAGGGGTATGAGCACAGCGGGAAGAGCCTAGGCCACGCTGCCCTGGGAGTCCATGGCTGTCCCCTGATATGCCCTGCGGGCAGGAAGAAGGGGTCCCCAGGAACCCCTGATGAACAGGGAATGCAGAGGGAGGTGGCCATGTCTCACGGTGTGCTCCTGAGTGGGTGCTGTGTGCCCCTACCTGTGTGGTCCCCAGGGCTCCTCTGTGCCCCCCTTGCCAGCCCTCCACACCAGAGCTGGTGCCAGGCCTGGCAGGCTGGGCTGAGTGCAGGCGGCTACGGCTGCAGATGAGGCCCAGCAGGGCGCCCCTCCATGGCTCGGGAAAGGTCACGAAGCCCTGTGATGCCGCCTGCAGAGGGTGGATATCAAAGCCCCTCAGAATTAAGAGGTTTTCCCCATTGCATGGAATTTCACAGCCCAGTGACCAATTTCTAAGTCATGCACATTAATGGGCAGCTAATGAGGGACCCTCGGCAGGGACAGGAAAGTGCCTGCACCCCTGAGCCAGATTAGGAGAACAAAGCCCCAGCCGCTGGTGCAGGGCTTCTCAGCACCTCTCTCGGGAGGCCCGGTCTTGGGGAAGAGAGAGTAGCTTAACTGCTTGAAAGCCAGGCTGTGTGAACATCGTGTGCAGCCCCCACCCGAGCCCCAGCGCCTCACAGTCTCTGCTGTGCCCTGTGCCACGTTCCCAAGGCCTAGCACTTACGTCTGTCTCACTGCCAGGCAGCTCTGAGCCACCGGTGGTGCCTGCATGATTGTCCCATTGGGACCACTGGTGGTTCAAGCCACCACCAGGAGCCTCCTGGGAGCCTCGGGACAGTGTCCTCATGTGAAGGAGACAGTGATGGGTGTGGTGTAGCCACAGCCAAGGAGCCCAGCAGCCACCAGGAGTGGAAGAGGCAGAGGACGGTCCCCCAGCACCTCCAGAGGGAGCTCAGACCTGCCCACCCACTCCTTGACCTTAGAATTCTGGCCTCCAAAACTAAGAGAATAAATGTTTGCTTGGTTTTTCTATTTTGTTTTTTTAGTACTGGAAATTGAACCCAGGGCTTTCAGAATGATCTACATCCCCAACCCCTTTTTGTTTAGTGTTTAGACAGGGTCTCCTAAGTCACTAAACTGTCTCTCCATGCTGGGCTCTTACTTGTGATCCTCCTGTCTCAGCCTCCCAGAGTTCTGGGATCTGAGCCGTGTGCCACCAGGGCCTGGCTAAATTCCTTTCGTTTCAAGCCACCAAGTCTGTGGTGTTTTGTTACAGCACTCTCAGAGACCTAATGCAGTGGGGAATCTAAAGGACTTCCCCTTTTCTGGAGTCTGTGTATTCATTCATTCATTCCGTCCTTGACAGAGCCATGTCAGAGTCAGCTTAGGGCCACCAGACAGTGTGACATCTCAGCCTTGGAGGGGAGACAGAGTCCGGTGCCAGGCCCAGTCCCAGTCCCGTCCCTGACCACAGAAGATGCTGCAGGCTGCCTGCTCCACCAGCCAGAGCCAGGCCCTGCTCTGGGCCAGCACGGCTGACTCAGGATTCAGTGTAAACATTTGTGCAAAGCCCAGCTTTTGGGGCCAATGAAGATGTCCCCCCAAACTCCTGGACTTCAGAGCTGGCTCCCTTTCCACGCATCTATGCTGAGAAGCTGGTCACAGCTAGCCAGGTATTTACAGAGCACCTGCTTGGTGGACCCTCAGGGAGGCAACCAAGCCAGGGGGCTGAGACTCTCAGCAACCGGTCAGTGAGAAAGCCCTTTGGGGCATCTCTCAACCAGGCTGATGGACCTGGGTGGGGTTCCTGGCATCTAAGGTGCTTGGCTCAAAGCAGCAGCTCTCAACAAGGGGCCCTGGACTCTCAGCATTAGCAGTGCCTGGGAACTTGTTATAAATGCAGATTCCCAGGCCATGTTCCAGGCCCAGTGAGGGAGAAATGCTGGAGCTAGGGCCTGCAGTGTATTTGAACAGTGCTCCAGAGAATTCTGATGCCAACCTCAGGGCAGGAAGGGCGGTGAGGGGGAGCCCCATTTCCAGGGACAAATAGGTGCAGATTCAAGATTCAACATCATCTGCATCTTCCCAAGCGGGGAGGGCCCTTGCCAATATTCTGCAGCGTGGCTGACGTCTGTGGGCACAGAGTACAAGTGTGGCTCCAGAGCAGAGCCCCAGCCTCCCCAGGGCCACGTCCACGGTGGGAGGAATCAGCCTGTGCTTCAGCAGGGCCCCTAGTAAATGCGGGCACAGGGCTAACCTGAGGAGCCTCATCCCTGGAGGTGGGGCAGGAGGCAGTAAGAGGGGTCTAAGTTCCATCATGCTCCCTTTTGTAGATGGGGACACAGGGTCGGCGAGTGACGCTGTCAGCCTGTGACACTCAGCTCAGTACCTTCTGCACCCCTTCCTTAAGCTAGGGCCTCAGAGGGGCTGTGGACCCCAGGCCCTGGGTGGAAGGAGCTGAGCCCTGCCCCCTGATCATTCCCCGCTGAGCTCCCTCTCCCCTCCAGGGCTGCTGAGAAAGCCCCACCCTGGGGAGGGGCCTGTGAGGAGCCTGAGTCTTAAGATGCCCTGAGTAGGTCAGCAGCTCAGAAACTGCAAGCTCGCAGACAGGTGGCCCTGGCTCCTTAGCCCTGCCCCAACGCATGTCCCCTAGGGCCCCTGAATGAACGGATGACTCAGCCCGTCGCTGGCAGCCCTAGGTTCTTCCTTGGTCCGCTCCCGCCACCCTGACCCAAGCGATGCGGCCAAGACACCTGGAGGGACCCTGAGGCCTGTCCCGGGAGCGGAGGCCAGCGCAGTCCGGCCCCTCGCGGTGGGATTTGGTGGTAAGGGCTAGGGCTTGGGCACTGGGTGCAGGAGTGGGCAGGCGTGGGGGCATTGGGGGTTGGTGAAGAGTTTTGGAAGAAAAGAGGAAAGGAGAAAGTGGGCTGTGTGGCCTGGGGGTTGAGAGGGAGGATGGAAACGAGAATAAACAGGGTAAAAAGTTAGCAGCAGGAGAGCCAGAAGTCATGGGGGCGGGGTGGGACAAACGCCTTGAGCTTTGACTTTGGCAAGTGGGGCCAGGGCAGAGGGAGGGGGCTGGGGGGGGCTGGGGGAGGGGCTCTCGTTCTTGTAAACTTGGGGAGAGGAACCTGCCACATCTCGGAGTGAGACTTTGAGCTGGGAAGACAGGCAGGTAGGGAGTGTGGTGACTGGCTTTCTCTGCAGCCCTCTGTCGCCCCAGAAATGGAGGAACAGGTGGGAGGAAGCAGAGGCCTTGGAGAAAAGCCCCTTCCTGCCACCACCACCCCCGCTTTGTCCTCGTCGGGTGCTGTCTTCATCCTGTTGAAGTCAACCCTGGGGGCCGGCCTGCTCAACTTCCCCTGGGCCTTCCACAAGGCAGGGGGCATGGTGCCTGCTTTCCTGGTGGAGCTGGTAAGTGCCCTGGAAGGATTCGGGGGTCTCTTGGGGCACTGGGGAGGTGGCACTGGCTTTTCTGGGTGGGATCCTTGACATAGCTAAGGCAGAGCTGGTGGCCCCATGCCATTAATGGAGGGATGATGTCCCGTTGTAGCCGCAGGCAGAAGACGTCATCTTCGGTGGCTAGTGAGTCAGATCCACAGCTGAGCAGCTCGTAGGTAAAGGCCTTGCTGTGCCCAGTCTGTGAATCTGGCTTTGCAGCCCGGAAGGAAGGACCGCCTGGTCTCAGCTCATACCCTAGCTGCAGTCCCGTGTGCAGATGGAGCTTCACACAGGTGTGGCACTGCCCGCTAGCCCAGGCTAGGCTTGGCGCATACAGGTGTCCGCTCTCCTGCTGCTTTGAGTCTTGCCTGGGCTCCGCCTCAGCCATGGGCCCTTCATGTCCTCGGGAGCTACTCAGCCTGCCCCTTGCCTGGCGTGTCACATGAGCAAACCAGTGTGGTTCCTATCCTCGTGGTGCTTTGTTCTAATGGGAAGTCAGATGGATCATTGAGATGGGTCAATGGGACACATGGGTCATTGAGAGTCTCAGACGGTGGAGAAGCGGGAAGGTCATGTGCAGGGTTGGACATGACCCAGGGTGATCAGTGACGGCTGGGGAGGAGGTGAGGTACACAGAGCCCAGCACTTCTCCAGGTGCATGTGAAGCCCAGTGTCCCTGCATTTGGGCCAGAGCTCTGTGACACTACCATAGTAAGAACAAAGCTGGTCCCAAGCCATCATAGGGTCACCATAAAGAAGCAATAGGCTGGGATCCGGTACCTGGTGACCCCAGGGCGGCAGGAAGGGCTGTGGGGCCCATCCCTAACTGCACAGCTCTGACATCGTTCCCATAGCTGCTGTAACAAATTCCTGCAAAACACAGTGCTTAAAACCTCGGGGAGTTCCTTCCCACGGTTCTGGATGCCGGAAGTCTGAGACAAGGTGGCAGCAGGGTTCCCCCACCTCTGGTAGCTTCTGGTGGCCCCAGGCCTTCATGGCTTGTGGCTATATCACTTCCTGTTCTCATGGGGCATCCTTTCCCACTTCTTGTAGGGATATTTGTCATTGGATCTGGGGCCACCTGGTGATCCAAGGAGCTCCTTAACTCCATGGCCATGGATTTAACTGCGTTTGCATCACTGACATTGGCAAAGGCTGCGTCCAGTCTGTAACATACACACACACACACACACACACACACACACACATGCTGGGGATTAGGCTGTGGCCCATCCAAACAGAAGGTGCTGATGAACACAAATCTCCCCGGCACAATGCCAAGTAGGAGGAGCCAGATATGAAAGGGCCTGAAAGCAGAAAAATTCTAAGTGAGTGCTTTCCCCTGGGGGCAGGATGGAGGCAGAAGCTGATGGGGAAGGGGCCTAGGGCCGGAGTAGGGTGTGGTGGTGCTCTGTGTGTTACAGCGCGTGGAGCACAGGTGTGTGTCTGTTCCACCCCAGTGAAGCACGAAGGATTCCGCGTCTCCTCCTGTGTAAGCTGAACCCAAGAGGGAGAAGGATGGGGCTGGCGCTGTGATGGGCACACAGGAGTGTTTGAGAGAAAGACACTGACACCTTCAACTTCAGATGCGTCCAAAATCAGCCAGGCGTGGTGGCATACGGCTGTAATCTCAGCCACAAAGAGGCAGCTGAGGCAGTGAGATTGGCAAGCTCGAGAAACCAAATTTTAAAAAGGCTGGTGATACAGCTCAGTGTAAAGGCCTTGGGCTCAATCCCCCAACACTGCCAAAAAGTCAAATGATTGGTGCCGCAGATGGAGACATGATAAAAGGGGTACCAGGGCCTGTTCTTGCAGCCTAGGGTGTGTACTGTGAGCACTCATGGCCGAATTCTAACTGTCTTGTATGTATGGAAGGTGTTCACAGTAAATGCTGGGGAAGTACTGTATTTAAGCTGCCACGGAGGGATCCCAGGAGGAGACGAGAAGGACGCTCACCGTTCTGGTGCGCTCGGCCTGGGCAGGGCTGAGCCGAGTGCACCTGCCACATTTAGCATCCCTGGGAGGTGGGCGGCGCCTGCTCATTTCAAAGATAGAAAAGTGAAACTGACCATCTTCGCCACACAGCAGAGGGGTTGAGTTTGATTCCGTGCCCAGATGTGCCTGCTCCACCTCGGGCCTGATCACCACACCCTACGTGCCCACAGCCCAGGTGATTTCGAGAGTAGTTAGTTAAATACTGAGTTTCTTCGGTCTCATGTCCTGCTGAGGCAGCAGGGTGTCAGGACCCAGGCTCACAAACAGAGCCAGAGGGCCACAAAGATTCATCTGCTCTGTCGCTCTGGTTGCAAGCAAGGCTGTGGCGTATCTAGAGGAATCCCTGTCCCGCCTCCTCCTTGACAGGGCCACACGGAGGGTGTATCTGGGGTGGGCTGTGGGTGTGCCCAGTCCTGCCATCCTGTTCTGCAGGTCTCCTTGGTGTTCCTGATCAGTGGGCTGATCACCCTGGGCTATGCAGCCTCTGTCAGTGGCCAGGACACCTACCAGGGCGTGGTCCGAGGGCTGTGTGGCGCCACCATGGGGAAGCTGTGTGAAGCCTGCTTCATCGTCAACCTGCTCATGATCTCCGTGGCCTTCCTCAGGGTGATCGGGGACCAGCTAGAGAAGTGTAAGTACCTTTGCTGGAGCACAGGTGGCCCAGGGTGCAGAGCCTGCAGTGACCTGGGTCCCTGATGAATGGCAGGGCACAAGGCAGTGGGTGGAGCGGCCGCGGGGGACAGCAGAGGCCAGACCACACCTGCCCTCCAGATGTGGCACGAGGGAGTCACCAGCAGGACAACAGGGAGTGTGGGAGAGAGACCACCTGCCTCGTGGATGGGGAAACGGAGCCACGTGCACGCAGCCCCCAGCGAGACTCCCAGGAACACCTTTGCTCTTGGGCTGGCCAGGACTCAGCCCCCACACGACCGTGGCCTCTAGTCCCTAAGACCTTCCTTCGGGTGCTGCTTCACGGCATCTTAGTTGTACATTCTGTCTTTGTCTCCACACCATTCGCAGCATTTGTGAAGTTTAGAGGCAGCTTCTTTTTTGAACATCTAGGGAAAGTGTGAACTGAGTTTCATTTCCATTTGAGGAGTTCATAAGATCCCCTCAGGCTCTGCATTATGGACAGAGGACACCCTGGTGCTAGATCTGGAACCTGTCGCTAGGCAAGTGCTCTACCACAGAGCTACAGCCTTCGCCCTCTTTGAGATCTGTGAAGACGCTGTCTGCGGCCAGCACATGGCCGGTCTTGGCCGGCATCCCCCATGCTCTCGCGGCAGGTATGCTGTGGTGGCTGCAGTGTGTTAGAGGCAGCCCTTTGATGAAGGTGGTCAACAGCTCTGTTTAGCTCTTCCTTTGAAGCCTTATTGGCTTTTTAAAAATTTTGTTCTAGTTCTGTCAATATGTATGAGAGGGGTGTTAAAAACCTCCAGCTATGACTACAGCTTTTGTTTTTTTGTTGTTCTCCCTTTAATTTTATCAACCTCTGCCTGTGGTTTTCAAAGCTCTGTGACTAGGTGCATCTTTTCATTGCGGAATATTCTGCCGTCCCTCTGGCACTAAGTGCTGTAGTGAGCACCTTCTCTGCTGCAGTGAGAGCCAGCCAGGCGTCCTTACGACCCATGTTTGTATAGTAGGGATATTTCCTGTTCTTTTACTTCGACCTAACTATGGTTCTGGATTTTAAAATGCATTTCTTGTAGATGGCATATGCTTGAATCTTGTACTTTTAACCATCTTGACAATCTCAGACTCAACTGGAATGTTCTGATGTAATTGGAATGTAATTGTTGGTAGAGTTGAATGTAAGTCTGCCGTTTTGCTATTTTTGTCTCTCTTTTGACCCATGCATGAAAAGGCCCCAGCTGTGGGATTTTTGCAGTGAAGGCTGCCGTGGCTCAGGAAACTGTTCCACCAAGTGAGGAGCTGGCGTCTCCGAACCTCTTGGTGGATGGGTGTTCACAAAGCACCCTGCCTGCCAATGTCAAGTGGAGCTTTCCCCAGGCTTCAGGTCCAGGGAGCCGATGGTGTTGCTGTGTTGACGATCCTGAGGCTCAGTGTGACAGCACTGTGACTCGGGTACTGACCTGGAGAGGAGCCCCAGCCCTGGCTCTGCTTGAGTGGGGTGGAGAGGACACTGCCCGTGGGTTTCTCCTCAGGTATCTGGGGATGGGTCTGTCTTTGGCAAGCCCAAGGGGTGCTAAGTAAGGTTGGGGTGTTTAGGAGAGGCACTGCGTGAGTTAGGTACAAATGCCCCCTGCCCTGGGTGCTGAGGACCTCAGGGAGTGTCCTGGAAGTCACGGGTTTGGAAAGGAGCTGGGGGAGCCCCAGTGTGAGCGTCCAAATGGCAAGAGAGCCCAGCGGATGGGAAGGGCTGGGGCCCCGTCCAGCGTGGTGTGGAGGTCTGTGCCCTTTGCTTCTGCCTCCCCCAGCATCTATTCTGGTGCCTCCGGCCTGGAACCCATGCTCTGCCTCCACAGGGATGGCTCTGTACAGCAGCATGGCTCCCTCTGTGTCTTTTCAGCAGATGAGCTGTTCTCAAGGCATTTCTTTCTTTGCAAGGTCGGTCATCTTTGTTTAGAACAAAGAAAGGTTACTAACCGTGCACAGATGACCTCAGTCGGCAGGAGCTGCCTTCTCTTCTGGCCTCCGCCCTCCAGTGGGATTTGGAGCCGCCTCCCAGGGCTCCCAGGGCTCCCCTGACTCGCTCCCCCTCTGTCCTGCCTCTTAGAGCAGCTCCACGTTAACCATCTACTGGTCGCAGAATAAAAACAGCCCCAGGTTCTTTGCTGCTCCTTCCCCCAAGATGTTCTGTCTCTGGCCTTTAGTCAGGTGGCCTCTTGGACAGCTTTGTCCTGCGGAGTGTGGTGGACAGGACTCCATCCAGCTCTCAGCTTGGCTTCTATGACCTTGGCCTTGAGGAGCATCCCCAGCTGCTACAGGCACTGGTTGGGCTGACAGAGGCCCATGTGGAGGGACCCCGGGGCTGCAGGGTACCCCAAGTGTCCCACCAGGCAAGTCCATGGTGGCTCCAGTTTGACCTCAGGCAGCCCCTGAGCTCCTGGCTTAGCTTCTGCTCTGCTCCCAGCAGTATTCGATGCCCTCCTGCCCGGTGGCCCACAGCCCTGGTTCGCTGCCCAGCGCTTTGCGCTGCCCCTGCTCTCCGCACTGGTCATCCTGCCCCTCTCTGTGCCACAGGAGATCGCGTTCCAGAAATACACCAGGTACCCAGGCTGCAGACCGTGCGGTGGGATGATTGTGCCACCTGGGCCCCATCTTTGAACATTGGTGCAAGAAGGAGGTGGGAACCTCAGGGTTGAACCTCCTCTTTGGAGGAGGGAAAAAATGAGAAATCCAGCAAGTAATAGGAGCCCGTGGGAAAGAATATAAACGTCAATCTCGTTTTGTTATGTAGCTGTGAGAGGCGTTGCGTGCAGACTGAGATGCACAGGCCTTTTCTTCGCTCTGTCTTGAGGCTTTCTGGCACCATTGAAAGGAAGCCCGGCACCTGCCCTGCCCCCGCCTGCCGGCCTTTCCCTCTCCCTGTGAGCAGTGGGTGGTCCCTGAGACAGGAAGGGAGGCCTGCTGGGCGCTCCTGCCTGCGGTCCCCCAGGCCAGGCCGGGGCCCCTCCCTCCTCTGTGTCCTGACGCGGTGCCAAACCTGAGCGGCCGGCTGGCTGTCCTGGGGAAAGGAGGGCCATCACGGCTGACACCCTCGAGGGTGTCAGGCGACAGGAGGGTCCCGCAGGTCTGGCTCTGGGCCAGTGCAGCGCTGCCTGAGCTCCCCACATCACTGTCCTTGTACAGATGAGGGGACAAAGGTTCTGGTGCAGGTTGTGCGCTGGGGTTCAAATGCTGCCATGCTCCCCGAATACTGGCTACGTGTCACCTCGGGAGGCCCCTGACACTGTCCCCAACTGTGTGTCAGCATCCTAGGCACCTTGGCCGCCTGCTACCTGGCCCTGGTTGTCACCGCACAGTACTACCTCTGGCCCCAGGACCTTGAGCATGAGCCCCACCTATCGCAGAGGTGAGTCTGTGGGAAGCCTTTCCAAGGAGGGTCCCGCAGGTCTGGCTCTGGGCCAGTGCAGCGCTGCCTGAGCTCCCCACATCACAGAAGGCCGTGGATGGGCCCTTCTCTGCTCCTTCCCCTGGGGCCTTTGTGCCTCTGATGTGTGGGAGAGCCAGGGGAAGCCCCTTCCTCCAGAAAGCCCAGGGACATAAAGGCACTGAAGGTGCAGAGGCAGCGGAACCCAGTAGCTAGACACAGGTGCCCTGCATGATGGGGAGCAGCAGAGGAGGGGTGGCTGGGTCAGTGTGCACCAGGGCAGGGGTGGAGTGAGGCAGAGCCTCCCGGACAGCTTGGTCTGCTCCAGGCAAGCCGTTCGGCCACAGTGGAGCTGGCGCCTGCAGGCTGCTGACCTGGGTCGGAGACGGAGACCGTGGGGACCCTGCCCACACCCTGTGCTTCCGGCCGAGGAGCTTGGGGAGGAGGTGACAAGATGGGGTGAGGCTTGCTGCAAAGTGACCCCAGCTGGGGTTCATCACAGGAGTTCCTCTCGGTTCTGGAGCCGAAGTCCAAAGCTGAGGCACCTGAAGGCTGAGGGGAGGCTCTCCCCTGCTCTGCAGCGCCTGGTGGTGCCAGCCACCTCTGCTTCTTCGTCACACAGAAGCCTCGCTCTCCAGGCTGCCGCCTCCTCCAGATCATCTGCTCCCTGAGCGCCTCTTCTTTAGGGGCACAGTCACAGGGTGTGGGTCCCTGGCCCAGCATCACCCACCTCAACCTAACTAAGCACATGTACTGTTCCAGATAAGGCTGCTTCTGAGGTGTGGGCGTGACAGCGTGCGTCCCTGAAGTCGGCACATAAAACTGAAGGAGGTTGGAGCGAGCAGCCGCCAGGGCTCAGGGCGGCAGGCCAAGCGTGCCCCTTGTCACACAGCCGCCAGGGCTCAGGGCGGCAGGCCAACCGTGCCCCTTGTCACACAGCCGCCAGGGCTCAGGGCAGCAGGCCAACCGTGCCCCTTGTCACACAGCCGCAGGACCCCAAGCCAGAGGCGCTCCTGTTCTGTGCTGCTCTGTGGCACAGTCAGGGGCGGCTGGGCTTCCTGGTCACGAGATGCCTGTGTTTCCACACTGCGTCTGTCCTCCCGCTGGGTGGGCACAGTCTGGCCCTTCGCAGTCTGTGCCTCCTTGGCCCATGCCCTCCTATATACCACCTCTTTCTCCACTGATTATTCCCATCACCCCCAAAGTGCTCTGACCTCTGACCCCACCCCCACTGCCTGCTCCCCACGTCATTTGCGGTCTCCTCCTTGAACCTGCTTCGCCTTGGCTTGGCCCCCACCTGTCCCCTGACGTGGTTCGTCAGAGCACCAATGACCTCCACGGCCAACTGGGCTCACCTGCTATCTGGACCCTCACACTGGGGCTCCCCCAGCTCCTTCCCAAACCCGTGACTTCCAGGACACTCCCGAGGTCCTCAGCACCCGGGGCAGCGGGCATTTCTACCTAACTCTTGCAGTGCCTCTCCTAAACACCCCAACCTCTACTTAGCACCTCTCTCCAGAAGCTTGGGCTTGCCAAAGACAGACCCATCCCCATATTCCTAAGGAGAAACCCATGGGCAGTGTTCTCTCCACCCCACTCAAGCAGAGCCGGGGCTGGGGCTTAGCAGCTTAACACATACATACATACAGTTCTGAAGTCAGAAGTCCATCCCCCAGAGTCACAGGGTGGACTGAAGGGGAAAGCAGGGCTGGCTCGTTCGAGAGCTCCCAGGAAAATCACCAGCCTGTCACAGCCACCTGTTGTCCTTGGTTTGTGGCCCCTTCCTCTTCCTTCAGAGCAGCTATCTTGTGTCTGTCTCTGCTTTCTACCACTATCACATCTCCTTCTGTCTGTCCCTCCACCGCCAGGTGGGGTTCTCTGTCAGGGATACTGTGCCCTTCAGCTCACTTGAGTCACCCAGGGGGCTCCTTGTCTCAGGATCTTTAACCACCTGGAGTCCTTTTGACCTTTGAGGTGACAATGTGCAGGCTCCAGGACTAGGGAGTGAGCGTCTCTGGGGGCTGCCTGTCTACCACATCCAGGGGATGCTGACTGTGCAGGGGACACTTCATGTCCTCTTGTGGTGCCAGAGTCTGGTGCATACAGCATCTGTCAAAGGAAGCTGGGGCCACCGGGGGGAGTCCTGGGGACTTGACCCGAAGACTCTTGCAATGCACACCTCTGCCCTCTGTGGCTGGACAGACTCCTGGGGCTGCACTGGATGGAAGCTGCCTGTGCCCCCACCTTGCATCTAGCCACCTCGGGAGCAGGTGCCCCAGGAGGGAGATAGGACCCCAGTAGCCTCGGCCCTCTCAGACCTGCGTTCGGAGTGACTGCTGAGTTATCAGACATCAGCAAAGCTGTATTTCCCAAGTGCAGTGTGTAACAATCATCCTCTTCCATCCCCAGCTGGGTCAGGGACACAGTCATTAAAAACACGTCTCACGGCCACACTTGGTCACGTCTCCCTGGATCATTTAGATGTCCTCTCCCGTCGCAGGTGACCTGAGTCTGACCACTTCTTAACGATCACCTGTCCCTGTCTGTCCGCAGCCCCTCCTCCTGGACCTCGGTGTTCAGTGTCTTCCCCACCATCTGCTTCGGCTTCCAGGTGAGTGTATAACGTGGTCTGCAGACCCCTGTTCCCGGGGATGGCGTGGTTTCCCTCGGGCAGAAGCTGGAACTAGCTCTAGGACGCGGTGGCCGCGGCTGTCCTCGGGAGACTGCGCGTGGGACTGCACCTGGGCTCCCAGGGAGCGGGAACCGCCCTTGAGCTGGGCCCCGACCTGCGCCTGCAGCAACAGCAGCACTGTGCTTGCTGGGTGTGGGGCGCAGCGCAGACCCGGCACCCTCCCGCTCTCCGCAGAATGCTCCCAGCACTGTCATGGCGGGCACACCTGGACACAGGTGGATTCTGCCAGTGGCCCTTGGCTGCCGTGGCCTGAGAGAAAGTTCACCCTTTGGGAGGCCCCAGGCTCGAGGCCCGGGAGTGTCCAGGTGTCCTGGTGGTGGGGTCAGGGAACAGGACGGACAGAATCTTGGTAGAGTGTGCTGGGAGTGAGGACCCGGCCCTATAAGGCATCTGAGCAAGGAGGACAGGTGTTGGAGACAGCTGCTGAAGGTGGGGGTGCCAGAGCTGGAAGGACACATGGGAGGAGCCAGGTACAGGGACAGCGAGGTGGTGAGGAGGTGGGGGTCTGCTCATGTCCCAAGCAGGTGGCAGCCGATACTGCCTTTGCCCTTTCATGCATCCCTGTTTTGATGATTTGCCTCCAACTCCTCCTTTTTTTTTGGTCTTTTTGAGACAGGGTCTCGCTATGCAGTTCAGGCTGGCCTTGAGCTCACTTTGTAGCCCAGGCTGGTCTCGAACTCACA
>NW_004955564.1:244044-266217 GCF_000276665.1 Chinchilla lanigera
AAAAAAAAAAAAAAAAAAGAAATAGAAATCAGCATGAACACTTTGGAAAATCTTTTGGCATTATTGTCTACCCTAAGTGTGGTAGATTAAACTAATGGTCAACTTGTAACACCCAGCTGAACCAAATCAGCATGGTCCTGGGTGTGGAAGGCCCCTCTGAGAATTACTGCCAACAACATAACAGGAGAACTGGAAGGGAAGATGGTGTGCTGTTGATTCTCCTAGAGAAGCTTGTTGCACTAGTTTTCCTGATATGAATTCAGTTGTTATCATGGGAGGAGCTTGGGTCCTCGCTGTCACTAAGGACAGCTGCAGTTCTCTTTTGGGGAGCTCTGGTCCTAACTTTGAGTGTTACTTCCAGGTGCCAGTGCAGATCCTGCTGGCACAGATCCTTCATTTCACTGGCGCAGACTTTTTAGGTTCCACCACTGACTTCTGGGCCTTCTCGGTGCAGATCTTTGATAAGGTTTGCATGAAATGTTGTCATGGGCTCTGGGCTTCCAACTGGACTCATGCGGGACACTGCCGTGGGATCCAGGCCCTCAGCTGGATTCTCTAGTGTGTGGACAGATTTCCTAGATTCTTTTTCTTTTTTTTTTTTTTTTTTTTTTTCTTTTTGAGATAAGGTCTCGCTATGCAGTTCAGGCTGGCCTTGAGCTTACTTTGTAGCCCAGGCTGGTTTCGAACTCGCAGTGATCCGCTTGCCTCAGCCTCCCAAGTTCTGAGATTACAGGTGTGCACCACCATGCCCGGTTCCAGCTCCTGAACACAGCCACCTGCCCACCACCCCCACCAAAACTGCTCCAAGCACAGCAAAGTCCGCAGGGATTTGGGACAGTGTCTCAATTGCAGCCTTTGAGTTTTCTGTCCCTTACCCGCCAGCGTGCTCCTGCTTCTGTGCACTTCTTGGAGGACCACTTGAGAAAAAATTCTGAAACATTTCTATTTCACTTTTCTCCTTGAGAAACATTTTGCAAACACATAGGAAATGTTCCCACTTCTCTTCCTTATAAAGAGCTAGCGTCACGCCTGGGGTCTGGCTGGCAGCTCCTGTGGGTTCCTCAGGCCTCTCCGTGCACACCTGGCGTTTGAGAGCATGCGTGGTGCTGATTCCCTGCTGGCCATTGTCTGGATTTATCGTGGCTGCCCCGTGCTGGCCCAAGCCACGTGGCGCAGCAGCAGGTGCCGGCTGTCTTCCAGATGCCCGTGGGCCGCAACTTTGCCCCGCGCCTCCCTTCTCTGTTCTCCTAGCAACCGGGCCAAGTGTGGTTGCCAGGACACGGGCTGCAGTGATGGGCAGCTGGGGCGGACGAGATGTGAGCCTGAGGATCAGGCTCAGGCCAGAGGGGGTGTTGGGATCTGGCTCGGAGCGTGGAGGCCTGGGGGATGGGGAGGATAGATGCGGTGGAGCTGGTAGGAGACGGGTCAGACTGGACCTGTCATCATCAGGAGCTCTGACCTGATGAAAAGACACCACCCCCATTTAGCAGTGCACCCCGCGTACACACACTCCCCAACCAAAGCTGGGCAGAGCTAGCACGTGTCCTGGGCCCCACCCCTGTGGCCACACTGGGACTTCTGGCTTTTGTTTGTGTGCCTCTTACTGAGGTGTAATTCACCTCCCACCCAGTCTGCCCCCTACAGTGGACATCAGAGTGGTGCAGCTGTTGCACCATCAGTTTCAGAACAACTCCCCATGCCGGAAGGAGGCCCCGTGCCCATTAGTGGTGGCCCTGCGCCTCGCCCAGCCTCTAGTACCCTCTGACCCACCTCCGCCCCTGGGGCTCCTTGTAACGGGTGCTTCGTGCAAAGGGAGTCATGCAGTGGGTGGCCCCTTGTGCCAGCTGCTTTCCCTGGCGTGGTGTTTTCAAGCTCTTCCACATGGTGCGTGTCACAGCTCCATTCGGTTTAATAGCCGTGATGCTCCAGCGTACAGACAGCTCCGCCTGCACATCTGGGCCTCAGTTGTATCCCAGCAGCTGCCCCTGCATTGCTACTGTGTCCCCTGCACCTGCTGTACCTCCAGCCAGCCAGCCTCCAGACACTGCCCTACAGAAGGGCCATGCTCTGTCCCCTCTGCCAGCCCTGTGCAGGAGTGTCAAATGAGGTCCCCCTGCAAGGTGTCTGGTGCCCAAGTGGCCACCTTGTGTGGGGCTCAGCTGTACCTCTGCATGAGGAGCTGGGCTCTAGGACCATAGGGCGGGTCTGTGGGTCCCTAAGGTCAGCCTGTAACATCCAGATGCTGGTGTCTCTTCTGATCTGTGCAAGTGGCAGGGGAGGAGCGTCGTGAGGTCATTGCTGTGGGTAGTGGGGCTGCAGGTCTCCCGGGCCATCCTGAAAGGAGTCAGGATGTGTGACAGGTGCAGGAGGCAGGGGCTTCTCCAGGAGTCTGGCCACTGCTGGTTGAGGTCCAGGTGCCCCACTTCCTGTCTGAGTCTGCCAGCACCTCAGGGGTCCCCAGGGAAGAATGCAAAGGCTGCAGCCACCAGAGGCTCCAGGCCTGGGAGGGTGGCGCCCTGCTTCCACAGTATGTGCTCTGCGAGGAGCGCTGTGCTGGCCTGTTCACACTGCGCCAGCTCGAACGCTTGCGTGCCGGGCAGCCGGAGGCAGGTCGCTGATCACCCTGGGTGCCATCAGCTATGGCAGGCTCTGAGCTCTCTCGGGGCAAGTGCAGCTATAGGACCAGGACGGGATCCCTCATGAGGGAGCACAGAGGGCTTCAGAAGGAGGCATCTGTAACAAGTGGGCAAGTGGATGTGAGGAGGACCCTGGCAGGGCCAGGAAGAGCCCAGGACCAAGGGGCACCTGTGGCACCATTGGCCTCAGCCCTGGCTGCCCCTCAGGGCCCTTGGCTGTGTGGCACTGGCGTTGGGACCACACATACACTAGAAAGCTGGATGACAGGCAGCTCCTGGCGTTGGCCGTATGATGCTTATTGTGATGGAACACATGGCCTATGAAGTGTGTGAGTCACAGGTTAGGTGTGTTCCATGTGTCACTGTCACCCCCAGGAGCCCCTCACCACCTTCTTCAATCAGTAGCTCTCCTTACCCTGCCCTGAGCCACTGTCTTGCTGTGTGTCACCATGGAGCTGGGGTCCCAGCAGGCCGTGGCACTCCAGGGGACCCAGGACCACATGCAGATACATTTGGAGCGCTCACAGATGGCGCCATCTCCACGGGTGGAGGCCCAGGTGGGGCATGTTCTTGTGTTCCTAGGGCAGAGGTCTAGGCAGCTGATGTAGGGGAGTCTGCCTTGTGACCTAAACTGCAAGTGCATGGAGACATTCTCACCGGCCTGGTGTGCATGTGTGTTTGTGTATGGTACAGGGGTTGAACCCAGAGCATTTACACTGAGCTGCATCCCCAGTCCTTTTTATTTTTTGAGACAGAGTCTTACTAAGTTGCTAAGCTGCCCAGGTTAGGCTCAGAATTGTAATCTTCCTGCCTCAGCCTCTCAGAGTGCTGGGATTAGAGGTGTGCACCACCACACCTAGCTATCTGGCTTTGTATTGTGCCCGGATGACGGTTGTGTGTTGAGGCATGGGGTTGTGTTTAACCTTTTTTAGAGCCACGTAATACTCCACAGTGAGAGTCCTGTGGTTTGCTTCTGCCCCTGCTGCTGAGGTGCATGCAGTGTGTGCCCCACCTGCGGACACAGCACTTGTCCTGTGGCTCCGGGTGGGTCTAATGCCCCCTGCCTAGAGTTCTGCTGAGCCACAGCTCTGTGTTCCAGTGTCATGAAGCCGCTGTGTCCATCTACTGCAGCCTGCGCCCGCGGAGCCTGTCCCACTGGGCCCTGGTCTCCATGCTTTCCTTGCTGGCCTGCTGCCTCATCTACTCACTGACAGGTGGGCACTGCTGGGGTGCCGGGGCCAGGGGAGGAAGGGCAAGGATGGCACAGTGCCCTGCATTCCAAGGGTCTTTGCTGCTGCCCCCTCGGCACCCACAGGAAAAGGCCCCATCCGTAGTGGGGAAGCTGAGGCCAGGGGCTCCTGAGGCTCAAACCTTCCCAGCCCGAGGGCAGAGCCGAGTCCTCATCTGGCTGTGCTCTCACGGCGCCCACCCTGAGCAGTTTGGTGGAAGGCTCCTGGCGTTGCGTCTGGGCGGTGAATTACAGCGCGGTGTTCCCAGCCTGGCAGGGTAGCTGGGTGCCGTCAAAGGTGACGCAAGAGTGGCTCAGCGAGGGCTGTGCCGTACCCGAGGTCACGCAGCGCTTCCGCAGGGCAGGCGGGACGCAGGCTGACTTCCAGCCTGCTGCTGTCGAGCCTGACGGTGCTCTTTCATCTGCCTGTACTTCAGGAAGGGCCTTGGGCTGCCAGCAATCTGGGGGGCAACCTTGGAGGTTCCCTGAGAAGTTTCCTGGGGGACTCTGCCCCAGCAGGGAGGTCCTGAGGCTGGTCAGCCTGGGTCAGAGGCCATGTGTCCATAACAGAGCAACGCTTCTTGACGTCCCTGGCACTGGGGCCAGCAGGGTCACAGGACTCTCAGAAAGGCTCCCAGAGAAGCCAGAGGCACCGTCTCGGGATAGGTAGGAACACATGGGTGACTGTGAGAGCAGCATTATACTGGGGCCCAGGGACAGGTGAGCTGGCCCATCCTGCGAGGTTGGCTCTGTGAATCTGGGTGATGGTTGATGCCCTCAGTCTTGGTCTCGCCCATCTGTAAAGTGGGTGTGTAGCCAGCTGTTCCGCTTAGCTGCTCTGGAACGAGGCAGACAGCCCGGAAGGTGTGTGTGTTTCCCAAGTGGTGCCTTCTTCCAGGACGCCGTCACTCTATAGAAGCCCTGGGACCGGCTCTGTGAGCAGAGTGCAGGAGGGCCCAGCTGCCAAGGCAGTAACCTTCGGCTTGGGACAGGACACCCACAGCAAACAGCGGGAGAGGGTCCCTCCCAGAACCCGCCACCACCCCGGAAGAAGTCCTTTAGGGGCTGTAAGCTCTCTGGGGGCAGCGGGACATTTTCTAGTGGGAGCTCCCTGGCTTCCCCCTTTCCCCTCTGCAGGGGCTTATGGCTTCCTGACCTTTGGGGCAGAAGTTTCTGCTGACATCTTGATGTCCTACCCAGGCAGCAACACAGCTGTCATCATTGCCCGGGTCTTCTTTGCTGTCTCCATTGTGACGGTCTACCCCATTGTGCTCTTTCTGGGGAGGTGAGTCCTGGCTGAGGGCGGGGTGTCCCCATGCCACACCAGGGTGCTGCCAGGGCTCCCTGTGGCACATGCTAACTTGACACAGGGCACAGAGAGCTTAGCAGTCCACTTGAAGCTGCCCATACGCTGACTCCCCGCCCTCTCCTCTCTGCTGGCTGCCCACCCCTGAGGGCGGCAGGAGCATGTGGAGGGTGTGGAGCAGGAGCCCTGCTGGGTGTCACACAGGGGCTCGGGGAGGGCTGGCAGTTGGCTGGCAGCCCCGGGTACCCGTGTGTGCCTGTGACCGTGCGCCCTGCAGGTGTGTGATGCAGGATTTCTGGAGGAGGAGCTGTGGGGCACACGGGCCCCCGGTGCTGGCTGACCCCTCAGGGCCATGGGTTCGGGTGCCGCTGACTGTCCTGTGGGTGGCTGGAACGCTCACCGTGGCCCTGGTCCTGCCCGACCTCAGCAAGATCATTGGAATCATCGGCGGTGTGAGCGCCTTCTTCATCTTCATCTTCCCGGGTGAGGGATGCGCTGCGGCCTCCCGCCTGCCGGTCTCTGGCCGCGTGGGCTCTGCACGGACCCCCTGCGGGATGGGGCTCGAGATTCGGAGGTGGGAGCCCACGGGGACGGGACAGGGCCCTACTTGGCCGCCGGCTTACTGGCGGGGCCCCGCTCTGGCTGAGCCGCTCAGCAGCCCTTCGTGGGGGCACCGGTAGGAGGTGTGATCGAAAACTACAGTAAGAGTTGACCTTTTAAAATGCCATCACACTAAAAGGCACATTGCCGCGAATCCCCTCCAAATGCTGCCCCCACTTGGGACTCGTCTCATCAGGCTCGCTGCTGTCTGAGGCAGTTCTGGAAGTTGTCTTCTGTCTGTGGCTGTGTTGCCATGGCTGCCTTAATGTCCTGAACTGATTCACATGTTCCCCTCAGGGTCCTTCTGACTTTGGGGCAGGGAAGGAGTCACGCGCTGCCAGGCCTGGGGAAGAGGGTGGGTGAGGACGCAGTCGTGTTTTTATAGGCTGCCCTTCCACTGGATGCACATGGCAGCAGCAGGCATGTGTTTTTTATCACACCTTGTAAAGCCACTCGTGGAGAGGACTTCCAGAACCACATGGGGAGCGGTGAGAGTGACGCGATGTGTATGATCGAGCAGAGGAGGGTTTTGAGGGGATTCCTGGAGATATGTCTGCTACTGCAATACATTTACAATTTTTACATATTCACCAGGTAGCTCCATCCCCCTCATATGAGCCCGTCCGACAGAGGGTGACACAGCGGGGTTAGAGGAGGGAGCTGGGCCGCAGCGTTGTCTGCCCTCACACTGCCCCCTTCTGCCGCAGGACTTGGGTGTGTTTCTCTCTTTACCTCGGTGTGCACAGCACACCTGGGTCACAACGTACACGGCGAGCCTCCCCTGCCCCTGCCGCAGAGCCTGGAGAGCCTCGCACCGCTTTCTGACACTGCTCTAGTGTCTGTGGGCTGGGTGAGAGTTCCAGTTGTGAGCACTGTCGGGCTGGGAGACCACCAAGGGCAAAGCGAGGAGCTTCCCCAGCTGCTCAGGGGCAGGTACCCCAGGGACACAGCACACAGTACCTGCTCCACGAGCAGACCCTGTTTCGAGAGGAGCACTACCCATCAGGCATTGGTGGGCAGGGAAGTGGGGAGGGAAGGAAGTGCTCACCTTCGCCTGGGCTCTGGGGAGAGCGGGCCCGGGCCCCCTCACATCTCCCTTGGCACCCAGGGCCCGTGATGGGTGGCACCTTTGGATGCCAGCTTTCGCCTGGCGGGAGAGGAGATGCAGGCAGGGCGGGAGGCCGGGGAGGCTGCAAGGTGCTGGGCCAGCTGCCTGGCTTGTGTCCCAGCGGGACTATTTGAAATCTACCAAAATGAAATCAGAGGATGGCAAGGAGAAGGTGGCAGCTGCCAGGGATGGGCAGCAACTCGCACCCTCTCTGTAGACTGCCGGGAGGGCCACTGACACCGCCTCTTACAGACGGCAGCTCGGCAGTCCACACGGTTGCTGGCCTCTGACCAAGTGCTCCTGGGGTGCTGAACTGGGCGCCCTCCGGTCCTCTAACCACAGGCCGTGCCACCTAGCTGGGGCGCTGACTGGGGGTCTCCCGCGTCCCCTGCGGGTTGCTGGTGGCTCTCAGCCACAGCCTCGCCTCGCCTTGGTCTGGTGAGGAGGCCGCGTGACCTCGTGTCTCCTTTCCAGGCCTGTGCCTCGTCTATGCCATGGATGTTGAGCCTGTAGGACCGAGAGTCAAGTGAGTGTTCCCGGGACGGGGGTGGCAGCTTGGCCAGGAGTGAGGCTGCTCCTGTCCTGTAGATAAGGGACCAAAGGCTGCCCTGGGAGGGGCTTGCCCACATAGTGAGATGACATCTGTGTTGTCAGGACACCTGGCCAGCGACACTCGGCCCTGGGTTCTGTCAGTGGGGAATGTCCCTGCCCTAAGTTGGCTGGGCTCAAACTTGGGATCCTCCTGCCTCAGCCTCCTGAGGGATGGGATTACAGGCATGTGCCAGCATGCCCAGTTCTTCTCAGAACCTAGCTATGTGGGCTTTGTCCTGGGACCCAGCTCACCAGCTTTTACCCATGAGCCTTCAAGACGGGTTTTCTGTAATCACCCTCAGTCCTGCTCCCTCGTGTGGCTCCACGGGGCACTGTGGCAGGTCGCCCCTGTCCTGTGGGACGCTGAGCAGCCATGTGACACGGGTCCCCTGCCCTCTGTTAATGGGCCCCGCGGTCTCTCTGGCAACCCTGAAATGTGGTGGGAATCGCGTCATCACTGCCGTCTTCTCAGCTGGCCCGGTATCCAGGAAGCTCGCGCCTGTGGCCGTGGCTGCCCCAGTCCCTGCCGGCCCTGCTCTCCCCCCTCTCCAGGCAGCTGCCCTGCTGTGTGCAGTAAGCGATGGAGTGGGCTTTTAAGAAGGCTCTGGTCCTTCATTTGCCATTGTCTCAGAGACCCATCTCTCCAGCGCAGGGAAATGTGGGATTTTTCCAAGTCCTCGGCTGCAGATTTGGCTGCACACCGCAGGTTTTCCACGCATGTGCAGCCTGCGATGTGCTGACGTGGCTTTGTGCCTTGGCAGGTGCTTCCTGGAGGCCTGGGGTGTGGTCTCGGCGCTGGTGGGCACCTTCATCTTCGGGCAAAGCACGGTAGCCGCCATCCTGGAGCTGGCCTGAGGGGCCTCTGCTGGTGTCCGGCTCGAGAGGAGGCTGGCGTGGCTGCTGTCAGTGTCAAGATACCAGGGCTTGGACTCCTCCGCCTCCCAGAGCTCGGTGGTTCTGCAGCTCCCAGGGGTTCTAGGTTCACCAACAGAAACTCGATGGCGCACAGAACAGGGTGCGGCAGGGCTGCGCCCCACTCCTGCTTCTCATGGGTGCCGCCAGTCTGTGCTCTCATCTTCGCCTGGCCGCCTCCCCAGGTGTCTGTGTCCGGATTTCCCCCTTCTTGTAAGAACACTGGACATCCGTTCACACCGCAGCCTAGTTTAGTGTGTTGGCTTCTGCCCTTGACTGTAGCTCATCTTAATAACTCAAGATATAGGGGCTGGGGATTTAGCTCAGCGGCACAGCACCTGCCTGGCAAGCGCGAGGTCGTGAGTTCGATTCCCAGTACTGGAAACCGCCCCCCCCCCAAAAAAACTCAAGATATGCCAGAGTCCAGTTTCCAAGTCGGGCCATGTTCACTGGGTCCCCGTGTTAGGGCTTCAACTCCTCTTGCTGTGGATATGGCTCACCCCTTCATAGAGAGGGAAGGGAAGAAGGGGCGGAGACCCAGAGAACCCGGCTTTGGGGTATTGGGATCAATGCTACCAGCTGAGCACAATGGATGGGGGCCCAACAGGGGGTTTTGGGGGTGTCCCTTGCAGTGGCAGTGGTCTCAAACTGGCTCACAATTCTGTCTAGACCAGCAGATCCAGTGTGATGGTTTAGATCTAAAATACCCCCCCCAAAGTTTTGGGGCTCTATGCTCACCAGTGGATTCATCCACTGATGGGATCATGGCTAAATGTGCTGTTGGCAGGGCCCCTGGTTGGAGATGGTCACAGGGGATGTGACCTGGAAGAATGTAGTCCCTTCTCGCTCTGCTTCCTAGCTACCATGGGGTGAGCCTCTTCCCTCTGCCAGCCCGTTTCTTTCTTGGAGCCAGCTTGCCATGGACTGAACCCACTAAAATCATCAATCAGAATAAACCTGTCCTCCTTTAAGCTGTGAGCATCAGGTATTATGTCCTAGTGACAGGAAAGTGACTGATACACCCAGGGAGGTGAATGCCCAGGACAGGCCTGTGCCCCTTTTCCCTTCAGCTCACTCTACCCAGAGAGCCTAGAGGCCAAGTGGACCCGTGCCCTCTAGTTCTTGCCTGACCCTACCCTGACACTGCAGTTGTCACACCTGTGGCAGAGGGCACGAAGGGAGAGAGGGTCATTCCCAAGGCCTCAGAATGGGGAGCAGTGGGAGTGGGAAGGGACCCATCTGTCCCCGTGTCCACATGTTCCTGCCTTTGACCCTGCCTAGGGCCATATCCTGGATGTCGCTGAACTCAGGCCACCTTTTCTGCCTCGGATTCCCCTTCCTAGAAGCCAGTGAGGTGACAGGGAGAGTAGAGCTGACATTCCCAACACCGTTCTCATGCATGCAGCAAGCCTGGCCCTGAGCCAGGCCCTTTCTGTGTATGTGCTGTGCTGTGCTGGGACCACATGCGGTTGGCAGTGACAGGTCCAGTTTTCTTTATTTTCAGCCCATCCATGTGCATGACTTTTTAAAAAATGGTGATATATAATCTGCATACCATAAAATCTGCTCAGTGGTTTCCTGTGGGCTCACAGGTTTGTGCAGCCACTTCCACTGTCTGTCCCCAACATGCTTTCATCACGCCAAGAAGAGCCCCAGGCCACCCGTCACTGCCCATGTCCCCTGTCCTCAGCCCCAGGCCGCAAAATTTGCTTTCAGCCTCTGTGGTTTGCCTGCCTCAGCTTCCCGTAGACAGGCTCACATGGCGTGAGGTCCTGGTGTGGCTCCCTGGATGTCACGTGATGCTTCTAGACCTATGCCTCTTGCAGGTGAGGCCACTGAGACCTGGCAAAGCCGAGGCTGCCTGTCCTGCAAGGCACAGAACTGAGATCAGAGCCAGTTTGGGGCTGAATTCCGTTGTCCACGGTGCCTCACTCCATCCTGAGGAGGGGCTGTGGGCCTGGACAGTGTGCCCGGCCTGGGGGAGGGGAGACGCCCTCTACCAGCCTCCATCCTGGCCACAGGGCGGGCGGGGCGGCAGCAGGGGTACTGTCCCCTCCTCCTGTCCTCTCTGAGCCGCTGCACCGTGGCCTGCCGCGGGATCTGTTCAGTGGCCAGCGTCCTCCCAGGCAGGGCCCTGGGGAGCCAGAACCACACGGTACCGTGGCTTTGAGGCGTTTTATCACCTCAGCGTGGGCCTGCGGGCAGGCGGTCTTCCATTTATTATTGATGCCCCATCTGCTTCCTGAAAGGCTTGCAGTGCTGGCAGGGAAGGCTGCGCAGTGCTGGAGCCATTCACAGGCGTCCTGGGAAGACAGAGCGGTGCAGGCAGAGCCCCGCCCCAGGGGGCCTTGGGTTCTTGGGGACCTGACACTTTTCTAATATTTCGCATCTTAGCAGCATCCAGAGCAGGCTTACTGTGTGTGTGTTTGTTAAGAAGATAGAGTGCTAGTGACTCAGCCTTGCACACAGCGGGGACCCAGGCAGCTTGATTTCCAGAAAACCCGGAATGAGACTGACAGAGGAACACTGAGGTTCCTTGTGGCCAAGGCGGGAGGGGACTATGACCATTCGGAGCTTCTCCTAGAAGCAGGAAAGCCCACCAGGACCAAAGTGGCCTGAAGAGGGGCCGGGGAGGGCTGTTTTAGGGATGGCTGAATTTCACCCTGGGGACAGAGGTTTCTGTCCTGTGAGCTACACATTAACCACTGTAATGCAAGGACACCGTGGGGTGTGTTCAGGAGCACAGAACTCCGCTGTTCGGCCTGGGGAAGGGCCTGTCATGCTCAGGTGCCGCGAGGGCCTCTCAAGGCCTAACTGTGTCCAGATGCAGGAAGGACACAAGCCGTGTCCTCGGGCCGGTCGTGCGCGGGGCTGCGGTATGTGCGCTAGGCCAGGAAGATCCGAGTGTCCCCTCTGCCGCTTTCCACCGGTGTGTCCTCAGGGAGGCCCAGGCCCTCTGTGCACGGTACCTGTCCCCTGGTCTCAGCTGTCCCTGGTCTCAGCATCCCTCCCCTAGCCATGGCTTCCATCCGCTTTGTCCTCATCTGGGTCCCACTCAGGCAAGCCCCGAGGATGAGCTGAGGGCCACCTGCAGTGCTCTTGCCAGGAGCCTGGCCTGTCACAAGCTGCAGGTCATTGGTGACAACTCTGCTCGGGTGTAGAGACCCCCGTGTCTCAGCTCACCACTTCCCACGTGGCCAGGTGATATTTTGCATGGGAAGGACCTGTGCTTCTGCCCTGGGAATTGTGGGCTGGTGGGCGCCCCGCCCCAGGGAACACCTGCCGCCAGACTCCGTGGCCCAGCCTGGTGCTTCTGGCCCTGCAACCGCAGCTCTTGCTGTGTCCCTCCCACAGGCATCCTGGGCTTGGGATGGGGCCCCATGAGGATGTGGACGGGGCAGCTGGACATAGGTAGAAAGCTGCTGTGGGTAGATTGATGAGCTCTTGAAAAGTGTAGAGAAATTCATGTGACCAAGATTGGAATATGATCTGGGGTATCTGTGTATCAGTGGGGATGCAGTCCTGAAACCTCTGGCTCAAAACCTTTGCATCAGCCTACGTAGCCCCGGGCCCCCCATCCACATGTCTGCAGAGCTGTCTGCTATGGACACTCCCATAATTGCAGTCACATATCACGGGGCTCCCACCCAGCGCCCCATTCAGAAGCCCATCCACTGTGCCATGCTGCCACGCTTCACACCTTTCTACAGCTGAATGTAGCCTTCTTCCTCTGAGCCCACCGTCCTGGAGTCTCCTGTACACAGCAGCGCAGCGTCCGTGTGTAACCTGCACACAGCTCCGCAAGGTACCGCACGGGGCCTGACGCAGCGCACATGGTCACAAGGCTGCCCTGTGCAGGAAGTGAGGGCCAGGAAAGCCCATACCAGCTCAGTACAGAGGGACCGCTGTGGGCCTAGCTGGGCCCAACTGCATAGCTCAGGTCAGCTTGAGCGGCCCCACAGCTGCGGGACCCGTGTGTACAGAGGACTAGGGTGGGCGCGTAGTCCGCTGCATGGTGGTGTCTGTCACTGGCTGGCAGGCGTGAGCTGGGTCTGCCTGTGGGCTGCTGTGTCCTGCATGGCAGATACAGGGCAGCAGCGCTTGCCAGGCCCTTTGCCTTCTCTCTGCGTGCCCCTCTGGGCACAGCTGCTGAGTCTGTCCGCAGCTTTTTGACCAAGCTCATGTGGCCATTAATGTGGAGCCAGGGCTTGGTGGCACGTGGTGGGTAGTGGGCACAGGGTGGGGGCGTGGCTCTAGGTGTGGATGTGACCTGGGCTGCTTATGTGCTGTGTGACCTCTGGTGAGTTGCTGGCCTTCTCTGCGTCTCACCCCTCCCGCTGGGCACAGGATGGCAGTGTGTGCAGGGTGAAGGCCCGTGCGAGCGAGGTCTGTGCCTGGCTCCGGAGCGGGGCTGAGCGTGAGCTAGGCTGGGCACGGTTGAGACCTGTGCTCGCGGAGCTGCTCCCACCTGCATCAAGGCCAATCTGTGAGAGCAGGCAGGCAGATGTAGGGAGGGGCACAGGGTTACCAGTGGGGCTGCTCAGTTGTACCCCAAAGACCTCCAGCTCCTGAGAACATGGTTTTTAAAAGCCACATGCCCAGGGAAAGTGGCAGCCTCAGGCATGTGCAGCCAGCACGTCCTGACCTTCGCAGACCCCTCATGGCAGCAGCAGAACCCAAGGGGCCTAGGGACTGTTCAAGGGCAGGAAGTGTGCAAGGACAGGTGCAGCGTGAAGTCACTGGTGACGTGCTCCCGGGTGCGCGGGGAGCAGCCGGAAGAGGCACGCTCAGGTCTGCTCCCTGGGGCTCCCCAGTCCGCCCATCCTAGCCACCCCAGCAGGAGAGGGACCTGCCACTCTCGCCTCTGCCTGGTCCCCTGAGACTTCTGTGGCAGTCTTTCCTCCTAACAGGCAGAGGGGTGGGAAAGGACGCCACACAGCTTCCTGAATAAGACCTGGGATGTTACAGACATGCAGAGCTGGGTCCCTCGTCTTATGGGAACTGCAGAATTCCAGGTGTGTGGCAGAGGATGGCACCTGCTGTGAGGTCTGGCCTGTGCCCCAGCTCCTGGGCAGCCACCTCTAAGGCCCTAGGCTGTCCTGGCTGAGAAGCGTGCGTGCTTGCCAGGGGCTTGACTGCTGAACTCAGCCACACACCATCTTGGGCATCCCTGAACGCTGGAACAGGGATGAGCTTATCTGTCACACACCTATGCCATAGAGCTGTTACCACCCCATTCTACAGCTAAGCACACCAAGGGCCTGGGAGGCCCAGTTCAGCTTCCATGGCCAGGGGCTGACAGGCCCCACCCCGAGAGCTTCGCCCCTCAGCGATGGGAAAGCGCAGCAGCACATGGCTGGTTCTGACCGGAGTTTATTTGGCGCCCGTGCCAGTGGTGGCACTCTGCTGGGCGTGGCCCTGG
The DNA here is from genome assembly GCF_000276665.1 of Chinchilla lanigera. NCBI lineage: Eukaryota > Metazoa > Chordata > Mammalia > Rodentia > Chinchillidae > Chinchilla > Chinchilla lanigera. Next base: position 257,848 of record NW_004955564.1, read on the forward strand.
CTACATGGGCTCTACTGCTGTCCGTGGGCTTGGTCCAGGCCAAGGTTGGGCACTACGGGGTCACAGCTCCTACCGGGCGGAGGAATGGCAGCAGGGGGAGGTGTGGGCTGTCGGTCGTCCCGCCGAGCCTCGGCCCTGTGTGCGGGGGGCGTGGGCCCTGTCACCACCCTGCGGCCTCAGCAGGACCCCGGCGAGCACGCTGCTGTGCCCCCTCAGGGAAGGCAGAGGCAGGGTGTTCTCCTGCATGTCCGACAGAGGGCAAGCACAGAAGTATGCTGAAAAGGCAGCTGTGTACCAAAGTGTCTAGAAAAGAAGGGCGTCGTTGAGGAGAGGAGGGAGGGTGTTGGGCTCTTCCACAGGGCTCAGGGCGGTGGTTACTCTCGGCCCACGGTGCACCAAGCGGCTAGAGGGGGAGAGAGAGGTTAAGGGGGCTTTCCGGGGACACTGGCCCCTTCCCTGTACAGTTGGGGAGGTAGAGGGTGGCTGTCGCCAGGGGAAGGCAAGGTGGCACTGCTCCCCTCTCCCACTGCCCCTGGAACCGTATGCTTCCCCACCTGGTGCAGGGCAGAAGCACAATTCCTGTGGGCACACACCCTTTCACTGGGCGCCAACTCTGCGCCATGCCAGGGCTGGCCTGATACAACAGAGGGGACCGCAGGGACCGTCGCGGCAGAGCCAGGCTTTGGGCCTTGAGTGGCCACCCAGGAGGCACATGCTACAGCCTGGCCGCGAAGGCAGGTGGGGGCCCCCAGAGGGATCTTGGGGGCTGCTCTGGGCTTTGCGGACGTCTTCGCTCTGTGCTGGGTGCACCGGCCTGGGGCCCCTGTCCCTGAGACCTGCTCTGTGGCTGTCGAACCATGCGGTGGCTGTCTCTGCCCCTGTCTGCACACCCGGCCTTGGTGGTGGGAGCTCCCATCTGGACCATGACTGGGTGGGGAGACACACAGCCCTTACAGGTCAGGGGCGTCTCTAGAGGGGCCCTCCTCCCAGACAGCAAGGCCCCACGCCCTCGCTGGGCCTGGCCCCCTACCTGGCACGGAGATCCGGGACAGTGCCTCTGGCTGGCTCAGCGTGTCCACCTTGACGTGTCGGAAAGCCCTGCAGATGGGGCTCTGCAGATGCCTGCAACGGGGCGTGGCCAGTTGTGGGGAGAGGTAGGAGATGGAACAGCATGGGGGCTGCTGGGTCTAAGGCCTGTGGGCATCACAGCGGGGGTGCGACTCTGGCCCCTGGGCTCTGCCTGCCCACAGGGCTCTGGAGCTGGGAGCTCCATTTAACCATGGGCTAGCGGGGGACTAACTCGGGTGGAAGACCCTGGAGCCGGGCGCTTAGATGCTCGCCCCAAGAGTGCTGGAGGGTGCACAGGTCCGTGGTCACTCCCTTCTCCCCGCAGGCCCACAGCCTAATGGTCCCCGAGTGGGTACCAGGGAGGCCGGGAGCCACCCCCATCTGTGCCTCCTGCTGCCAGGGCCAGGTGGTGTATGGCGACCCGGCAACCTCAGGACTGCCGCTGGCGAGTCCTGGCTCCAGCCAGGCAGGGCCGCTGGATATGCTCTGAGCAGGGATGGAGCCCCACTGCACCTGGAAACTCAGCGGGCATGAGGCTTTGGGACCGAGCAACTGTCACATCTGAGCTGTGGGATCTCTAAGTCTCCATGTCCTGCGCACTGCGGGATGCTCAGTAAGGCACAGCCTCCGCCTCAAAAGCAGGCATGGGAGGGCGCTGGGAGGCACGGGGACCCCGAGGGCTTCCCGGAAGGGGCACGAGTGAGCTGGGGGGCACAGAGGGGCCTGCAAAGCAGAGTGGTTTCCACACGCCCCGTGGCTCCAGCGGGGTGAAGGGCAGAGGCAGCCACTCTGCTGCTGCTGCTGAAGCACCATCCCGCATCTGTGTAATGGTCCCCTGGGCCAGGGATGGGGTGCACCTACCTCTTCCACTCCTCCTCCGTCTCCCAGAACTCGTAGACCACGAAGGTGAAGCCATCAGCCAGCCTCACTGCGGCGATGCTGCCGGGAAGGGAAGAGGGAGGCTGGGGTTCGCTGCACAGACCCACGGCAGCCTGCGTAGGGCACTTCCCAGGTGGTGCTGGGGCTGCCAGGGCGACGGAGGCCCTCCCTAAGGTCATAGCATCTGGGCCGTGCTCCTGCCACACCGGGGCAGCAGCGCACCCCAAGCCCTCTGTTGGGGCCAAGTGCCGGGCTGGCTAGGTCCAGGCTGGGCCACGCAGGACGATGCAGGGAAATGAGGCCACCATGGGCTTTCCCTCGGCACGTGGTCCCTGCTGGGGACGGCGAGCTCATGCCCTCTGCCAGCCCCCAGTGCCAGGCAAAGGTCATCACGAGCTCCTGGGATTGCCTAAATTTGGTTACAGAGGCGGGATGAATGCCAGCATGGTGACAGCAGTTGCTTCACTGACATTCAAAGCCCTTTTGGGAGGACAGATGCCTGTGGCCAGGCGGAAAGACCGAAGCAGACGTGGGCTGTAGGGAGGACGTGCGTCACTCAGCACACAGGCGCGGGACCCCCTCCTCTGTGCAACCCGTGGCGCACAGCTGCCCTCGGGTGGTCCCATCCTAGCAGCAGGGCTGCGGTCGGTGGGGTGCGTAGAATGAACAGTAAAAGGAAGGCGAACGAAACGGGACCCGAAGGTGCCAACAGCTCAGCACGGGGCGGCAGCCACGGCAGCCTGGGTCACTCTCCTCGCAGGGAGGGGCGCTGTGGCAGTGAGCCGGGGTGGAGCTTCGTGGGAGAGCGCTTGTCTGGCAGGTACAAGGGCTAGGTTCGATCTCTAGCACCATGAAACCAACAGTGCCACCCGCACACTGCTGGGCCGAGTGCCGTCCTTAGCCGGCCGTGTTGGCAGCCTGAAGTCAAGACTGCCTGCACCACTGCCTGCCCGCTCGGCCCCCGCGCCAGCCCCATCTGTCCAGACTGCGGTGCTGCCTCTGTCCGCTCTGCCTCACCACCGTGAAGCCAGAGTCTGTGCCCGCCGCCTGCCAACAACCCTCCTCCCGGTGCACCCAGCCCACCTTCACACCGCACAGCAAGGGGAACCCGGCCCCTTGCAGACTGACCCGGCCCATCCTGCTCAGCAGGAGCGGGTCCTGTTGTCGGCCCGTCCCACTGTCATCACTCCGCCACACCACTGCTTTCTCGTTCCCAAACACGCGGAAGCTGCCACCCTGACCTGACACCTCTACCTGCAGCAGCAGCCACCCCGGAGGCCCCGGGGAGACCCTATTCTGGCCAGATTAAACGTTCTGTGGAGCAGCTTTGTCCTGCCTGTTTGCCGGCGGAGGTCCCAGCACTAGGAGGACAAATGAGCCTGTGAAGGGGAGACTGAGGCAAGGGGCCGGAACGGGCCCCGGAGCTGGCTGTGGAGCGAGGCCAGCCTGGGCTCAGGCCTCAGCAGCAAGGGCCCAGGGCTGCTGTCTGCGTGACCTGTGCAGGTGGCCTCAGTGTCAGCTCAGCCTCACTCAGGACGTGGGCCACCGGTGGGCAGCCCGGCGGGGAGGGGGGTGGCGGCTCCCACAGCCCACGAGGGGCAGAGCGCTGGCTGCCATTTCTCGGGCATTTCCCTCCCGTGTCCCTCCTCATTTATTTACGGTGTGTGCCACAGGCCGGGCCCAGTGCGGCGTGACATGCGGGTTCCTAACGCGGCCAGATGAGCACGCTGAGGTCCCCTGCCCCATCCTCACTGCGGGCGGGGCACGGGGAGGGCCTGAACCTGCGCTACCGCCAGCCGCCATCGCCCCTGCCCGCAGCACGGCTCACTCACTGGAAGCAGGGCCTGGCTCCGGCAGTGCCCCGCAGGTACTGTCGCAGGGAGCCCAGGAACTCGCCCAGCTGCTCAGGGCACACGGCCATCTCCTGCCGGACCAGCTGCAGGTGCTGCGGACCAGAACAGAGGGGAGCAGGGGCACCGGGCCTCCACCAGGTCCTCCCCCCAGCCCCGCCCCAGCCCCCAGTGCCTCCCCGCATGGCGGACAGGACAAGTGGGTCAAAATTAGAGCCAAACCTCGCTGCCCACGCTGCATTCCCACCCGTGGAAGCTGGCTGCAGGGACGAGACCTGCAGCAGCCAAGTGTGCATGGCGAGAGTTTGCAGAGGCTGCCGCCAGGCCAGGGCCTGGGCCCCCGAGTCTGCATGCTGCGAGCTCGCCTGACGCTCGCCTGCTCCAGCAAGTTTATGTGGAGCAAAGCCCAGGCCGAGGGGCCAGGCTCTGGGGCTGCACAAGGTTCCGCGGGGCTCTGAGCCACACAGAACACCCCGGCTCTCCCAGGGAAGGAAAGGGCCTCACCATGTTGGTGCCTTCGTCGTCATCGGAGAGGCGCTGCTGCAGGTCAAACCAGAGGGTCTGAAACAACGGAGCCCAGAGCCACGCCTGAGACACCAGCTGCCGCCCAGGGCTGAGCCTCTGCACACTGGACCAGGGTTCCCAGGGCCAGGCCTTCAGACAGGGCTGCCTCTGAGAGAACCCCAGGGAGAGGCAGAAAACCCCCTGGGCACTGCCCGCTTGGGGCACAAGAGAGGCACAGACACCCCCTGACCAGCGCAGCAGGTCTTCCTGCGGAAGAGGCTCCGAGTGCTTTGCTGGTGCAGGGAGGCCTGGGGAGGCAGCAATGGGCACACAGGAGGCCCACCAGGACCTTAGGTGGTTTTTTGGGGGTGATACTGGGGCTTGAACCCAGGGATTTTGAAATAAGCTATATCTCCAGCCCTTTTGAGACAGGGTCTTGATAAATTACCCAGGTGGGATTTGAATTTGCAATCTTCCTGCCTCAGCCTCCCAAGTGCTGAGATTATAGGCATGCGCCACTGTGCCCATCTTGACACTGGGTTCTTGCCACAGCTGCTGATCACAGCCCTGAGGTTCCTCACTCATGACACTGCCAGGCGTTGCCTCTGACCCCCATGAATCTAACGGTCTGACTGGGGTGCTGTGTACTGGGGCCCTCCCAGGCCCTGAAGCAGAGGGTTACAAAGGCACCTTATTTAATCATCGGACTCCCTGGAGCAGCAGCAGCCCCACATGGGCTCTGCGACAGACAGAGCTTAGGAAACAGCAGCAGGTGTTCCCACCTGTGACTTGGTGTTTGTACAAGGGCCCCGCACAGTCATTCTGCGCTGGTTTTGTGAATTACAGTCTGTCCTAGAGCCAGCACTGACTTTCCCGGGAGGGGACAAGGGAGGAGGACGTGCTCCAAGCAGGGAAGGTGTGCCTGGCGGGGCCCAGTCTGTTTCCGTCATTTACAACCAGGATGTGGCTCCGGGAGGACCGGGGTGGCAACTGGCTTCTCTGTAAGAGGATGAGGGGCAACGGGGTGGCACCTGACTCTGCCAACCCAGCCTGTGCTCCTCCATCCTTCCATTTGACTGGGCCAGAAGGTGGCTCAGGTTGGCTTTCGGGGGCGGGCCAGGAGCCAGGCCCTGACTGGCCTATGCTGGAATCCAGAGCCAATCAGAAACTGGGAGGAGGGCCCGCCCTGTCTCCAGGACGCCCAGGTACTCCGTGGTTACCAGCCAGCATGGTTGTTAGGGCGACCAAGGTGCTAAAAATAAGCTTCAAAGAGCCTCCTTCCCGAGGCCCCTGCTGAGTTGTTATGACAACCGGCCTCAGGGTCCCGAGAGCCGCTCCCACCCGGACAGCTGGGCATGAGGGATCTCACTCCCGACTCAGCCCTGCAGCCAGGCTGCAGCCTCCTCCCTTGACTTCCCACCATCGGACTGGCCTCCCTCAGGCAGACCCTGGCTTCTGCTCCATGAATCTCTCAGAGCCCCCAAATCCATCAAAGCACGAGTGCCCCCTGCCAAAGATGAAAAAGATGAGCAGATACCAAAAAGAGGAAATGTCTCCTCGATCCTAGGCTGAGATGCTGGGTCACGGTTTATGTAGGCACACGGGGGTGGTATGCGCCTATGTGCGTAGATTTTGGTAACAGAATGTCTAACAATAACTGTCAACAGTGCTAATATTAAATGCTAACTAGGACAGAAGGTTCTGTGGAAGTCATCAAGACGTCATCTTATTTAATCCTAACAACACCCCTGAGAGGGGTTCTACTGGCCCAATCTATCAGCAGAGGTAGAATCGAAGGCTCAGAGAGGGTGAGTCACTGGTCCAAGGCCAGACAGTTCCCAAATTCAAATGCCAAAGGTCTGACATTCCATCTTGTCCATCTGTAAGCCTAATGCAAGCTGTTTTCCTCTTGCGCCAAACGGTCACACATTCTCCACTGAGTCACAAGCCCTTCCCTGAACATGTGGCTCTGGGAAGGCTTGCTGTTTGCTGTCCTCTGCTCCTGTAGCTACTGCCCACCCTGCCACCGGCCAGGGTTCCACCCGAGTCCCGCTGTCCACCTGCACGCCACCTGGCTGACGCCTCCCCAGGGCTCTCCGATCCACCAAGCCAAGCTGCCCGGGTGTGCGCACAGGGCGGAAGGAGGCTGCGGGCGGGGTGGGCGTGGCACAGCTCACCTTGTGCTCCAGCCTCCCGATCAGCTCCGCCAGCCGGCTGACCTGGGCCTCTAGACTCTCCTCCTTGGGGTCCCTGGGGACTAGGAAAGAACCAATGATGACCAGCAGGGCTGGGACTGGGGGGCGTGGGGCACCCAACCGCCTGGCCCAGTCCCATCTGAGCACCCGGGAACTCCTTGGGACCCCGTGCAGTGCCCCTCACAGGGCCACTGCTCGCTCGCTCTCACCAGGCGGAAGGCTCTTCCCTGGCTCCACAGCCAGCGGGGCGCAGGGAGGAGCGGGGCTTCCGTACCAGCTCTCCACGGCGCCGTGGCTGGGTTTTCCATGGTTCTGTCTGCAGTGAGTGGGGGAAAGTCAGCGACGGCAGCGGCAGGGCCAGGACCACTCTTAGCAGCATGCGCATTTGGTTTTCAGACCCCAGCTGTGGGCTGAGCTGTGCCCAGAACCTACTTAAGAAGTGGGCCAGACAGTGGAAGCATTCTGCATGATCAGTGAGCAGGACAGGGGCAGGGCAAGGCTGCGTGGGGCCCTGGAGATGGTGCCTTAGCTGTGTGTGTGGGAGCTGCTGTGTGCACAACAGGCGCCCTCCCAGGCCCTGAAGCAAAGGGTTACAAATGCACCTTATTTAATCATCAGACTCCCCGGAGCAGGAGCAGCCCCACATGGGGCTTCAGTCCGCCATGGCTGAGGAGCTAGGTGCATCGCTGTCCCCGTATTATAACTAAGACTGGGGCAGAGGATGTGCAGCAATCTGCCCAAGGTGACCAGGAACACGAAGCAGCGTGTGTGCCCCGTGAGACCCCATGGGGCACCACCGACACACCGGATCTGGCTGGTCTGCTCCTCGATGGCCTCTACCGCACTCTCCACAGAGCTGAGCAGCGACTGGATCTGATTGGCCGTCTCCTTCAGGAGGAAGCGGGTGACAAACTGGTCCACGTTGCTCCCGCCCTCGTATACCTGTGGAGGGAAGGGAAGGGCACTGAGGGGAAAGGTGTGAGAGGACTTGCGCAAGGCATCCAGCAGGACTGGCCTGGGGCTGGTCTTTGATAGGTGTGATGATGGGGTCTCCACTGCGTCCTGTGTCTTGGAGGCTGCAGAGCATCCAAAACAGGGTCATGGACTCAGACAGCAGGGGCTGAACCCTGGCTTTGCCACACACCAGCTCTGCGGCCTCTCTGAGCACGCCAGGCACTCCTATAGCATGCATGACATCGTTCAGTTCTCACAGTGAGGATGGGGCTGCTGCAGGTCTACCATACAGAGCTGTAGCAAGGACCAAGAGCAAAATGGGTATCAGATGCTCGGCACTATGCCAGCCACAGAGTAGTACTCAATGCACAGTGGCTACTGCAACACACACAGTTGGTGATGGTGATGGTGATGGTGGTGATGGTGATGGTGGTGATGGTGATGGTGACTGAGTGGTGATGGCTGTGCTCATAGTGGTGATGGTGGTAGTGATAAAAATGATAGTGATGGTGATGAGAATGGTGATGATGATGTTGGCAATGGTGATGAGGATGGTGATGGCGATGGTGGTGACGACAGTGATGATGTGGATGGGGATGATGTGCGTAATGGGGATGAGGATGGTGGTGATGAGGATGATGATGGTGGTGATGGTGATGAGGATGTTGATGGCAATGGAGGCGGCGATGACAGTGATGATGTAGATGGGGATGACGTGCATAGTGGGGATGAGGATGGTGGTGATGAGGATGATGATGGTGGTGATGGTGATGATGTTGATGGCAATGGAGGCGGTGATGACAGTGATGATGTAGATGGGGATGACGTGCATAGTGGGGATGAGGATGGTGGTGATGAGGATGGTGATGGTGGTGATGCTGATGGCAATGGTGATGACAGTGATGCTGTGGATGGGGATG
>NW_004955564.1:266568-279937 GCF_000276665.1 Chinchilla lanigera
TGATGGTGATGAGGATGTTGATGGCAATGGTGGGGTGAGGATGTTCGTGATAGTGATGAGATGGTGGTGGTGACGGTGATGAGGATGAGGATGGTGGTGTCAGCAATGACTGGTGGTAGCTTTTTTGTTGTTTTGTTTTGTTGGGAGAATGGAGATAAAGCATTAGGGAAGAAGTCACAACCTCTGCTCTTCCCTTTCTCCTCCACAGAGAATTCTGTGGGCTCCTGGGTCTTCATGTTGATATTCAAAGAAATGATAGAAAAGAAACAAATCAGTTAAGCAAGTTAACCAGGCTCCTAAAGACAGTGCCCGAGACTTGGTCCGCAGGAGGAGGGAGGAGGACAGAGAGGGAGACCCAGCACACCACGGGGAGCGGGCTCTGGGAAAAGGCAGTCCAAGAGGCTTTCCTGCAAGCACTGCTCTGTGGGCTAAGGTGGAATTCTACCTTTGTCACAGGATGCTGGCACTGACATTTCTTGGCTGAGATTCTTTGGCTGCAAAAGGCTTTATAGCAGGTGAGTGCAGACTCTGGCTTCTCCGGGCCACTCAAGGAATGAAAGGAAGAGCAGAACAGTCAGGCAGTGGTGGGGGCGAGGGGGAGATCCTGGGCCTCAAACCTTGCACTACTTCCTGGCCTCCTCTACCTAGAGCCTGCCTCCCTGAGCCACCTGCCCCCACGCCTTGGAATCCTGCCCGGTCCCTGGCAAGCGCAGGGGAAACAGGGCTCTCAAGGAAAGCAAATTAAACCATCCATCACTCTGACTGGAAATTAATTAGCAATAACTGCAAAATGGGAAACACGACTGGGAGACAGGGGACTGAGGGAGGTGGCAGCAGGGCTGAGGGAGGTACGCAGGCACACCGTGCTGATCCCCAGCCAGGGTCCGTGGGAGCCACCCCAACGGACATGGGCCTTCGGCCGGAAGTGGCAGCCTGACGGATAGCAGTGATTGATCTTCCTTCAGGGCTGACAGCTGAAACCATTCACGCCCCAGTGATCAATGGACCCGGACCAGAAATGAACAAGACGACAAAACGGGGTACAGAAAAAGCTGCAGGAAGTGCTCGGGCAGGAAAATAACCAGGGATTGGGGCAGTGACTGACTGGACAAATTCTGAAGACAAGTTATTTTCAAAAGAGTAGAGATGAAGCTTTAGTGGACATGTCCCCTGCCAGAATCGATGCCTCGGCCTAGAGCCCAGCTCTGCAAAATTCCAGAAGGAAGGAACAAACAGATCTACAGATTCTGCATGCAGCGGACAGGTTACTCTGTGTGAAGGACAACAGGGAGAGACCCAGAAATCTGAAGCACTCTGCCGTCTACCAGAGGAGCGTGTGTCCTGCAGAGAATGGTGAAGAACCTCTCCTAAGCCATCTACACTGCAAATGCAGAAACGAAATCCTTGAATTGGAAAGTTGCGACTGTAAGTACTCAGATTACACACTAGCGTTGCAGAGGTGATTTCTTTTTTGTTTTAATTCCTTTTTTTTTGGTACTGGGAATCGAATTCATGACCTCATGCTTCCCAGGCAGGTGCTATGCCGCTGAGCTATATCCCCAGCCCCAGTAGGGGATACAGCTCTAATTTCTAAGACGCTGGGCTAAGTCAATAAACTACGGGAAAAAAATAACCTCACATTTAAAAAATTCCTTTATTCCCACAAAGAATAGAAAGTATTTTTATTAACTAGGTATAAAAATAGTATTATGAGTGTTCACAGTGTTTTTTAAAGGTCACTAATAAAATAAAAATGGTAATTTTACCTAAGTCACCATCAACTTAACAACCATGACCATCAAAAGGAAAACTGCAAACAGGATGAAGAAAGAAACCGGGACGGATGAAAAATCAGAGCAGACAGAAGATTCATAAGACAGAGGAACCTGGGCCTCTAAGTCTCTGAGCTGGCGAGGTGCGAGGTGGCCAGGTCCCCTCTGTCACAGCAGCACAGGGATTTCCAGAGGGAAGCCCGGGCCAGGTCCTGTGAGCGAGGCTGGTCAGATGAGCGGGACCAGACAGGTCACTACTGAGTGAGAACTGGAAAGAGAAGGTGTTCCACAAGACGAGGAGGGCTAGAGCGGAGGACGAGAGGCCCGACGGGTGGCGCTGTCGCTCCACCTGCCCGGTCTCGGGCCAACCCAGCTGCTGCAGAAAGCAATTCTGCTGCATGCCAAGAACCTTAAACTGTTTAGCTTCTTTAACCTAGAAGTTCCCCAGTTCTGATCATCTATTCTTAATAAACAGAGAAAAGCATGAAATTTGTAGGATACTAGTCACAGCATGGGTCACAGCAGTGAAAACACGGCAGTACCTAATGTACCCAACAAGAGAGGGGAAATAAGTAGGTTCAGGTAGGAGTATCTAAAATGATGCTTTTTGACAGTGTTAGCAATGTGGGGAAAAGGTCCAGATGTTAGGTTACAAAAAGAAGAAAATAAACTTTGGTAACAGAATATTAAAATATTAAATACACATGGAAAAATGAAGGTAATAAATTAAAATCTCCATGGAGGTTAAGGGTCCTGGGATTAAAAGTGATCCACAGCTTCTTTTTATGCTTTTCCCTAATTCTTAAATCTTACATATGGATATCTGTCATTTATGTAGTAAAAATGTAACAGAAGAATACACACTGAACAACATGGCCAAAATACATCAAGAGAAAAAAACATTAGAAAGACAAAAATTATATGACAGAACAGTTTAGTGTGAGAAATTAGCTTGCCATTGTCCTATAGGACAGATTGGTTAGGCAATAATAGGATGCAAAGGACGGCATCAGAACAAAACTATAAAAGCCTTTGAAATGGGCCAAAATGACACCCGAACAGTGTCTAGCACAGTTCTCTAGATTAACTAAATCTTTCTGTACGTGGGAGCTGTTTTTAAAATCCTGTAAGATGCAGAAAATTTGTAACAATGCAATACTGCTCAGTCACAGAAATGCCTACCACTTTGGTGGGACACAACTCACCGCTCCCTGCGGAGGGTGAGCAGCGCAGTATTTATGCCCAAATTCACTTCCAAATTCTTAGCTGCCTCCATACATGTGTGCACGCGCGCGCGCACACACACGCACGCCTTCTCCTAATTCTCCTTGGAGCCAGTTCTAACCTCTCACTGGTTCAAAACCTTTGATGTGTACATTTTATCTCCCCCCCTTTCCCCCTCGCTCTCTCTATTTATATTATCTTTCAACTGCCAGCGGTGGTGCACACTTGTAATCCCAGCACTCTCGCAGGCTGAGGCAAGTTTAAGCCCAGCCTGAGCAACTCAGCAATTTAATGAGACCCTGTCACAAAATAAAAAATGAAAAGGTCTAAGGATATAGCTCAGTGCAGAAGCACTGGATTCAAATGCCTAGTACCACAATACTAATACTACTAATAACATAAACACCTCCTACAGCACCTGTCTTTTAACAGCACGTATTTCATAACAAACGGTAACTATTTTCAAATTTTATATTCTGCACGCACTATCCCTTTCTTCCCTGGGATTCATGGAGAGTTGTACAAACAAATGAAATCTTACGCCTTGAAGTTCCCTCAGCGCACTGTAAGGCAGAAGAAAGCTTCCTGGTCACTTGGTTTTATCCAACGCAAGGAAAGAGAAGTGAGCAAGGAGACAGCAGACTATCCTGAGAGCAAAACCGCCACACAGTAAGATCTCTGGCAGCTGTGGCAATTTCACTCAAGGGTAACTTTTTAAAATTTCAAACTTCTTTCTATAAGAAGGAAAACCAACTTGCAGCATTCCACTTCACACACAGAAAAGAACAGGGAAGACAACATCACAGGGCAGGAACACCACCGAAACTGGGAAGAGTACCCTGAATCTTAAAGTGTCAGGCCCTTGTGTCAAAAACAGCCACTCAGAGCAAACTGTCAAAGATAAGAGACCAAAAGGTCGGAAGCCTGCCAGGCGTGGTGGCGCACACCTGCAATCCTAGCACTTGGGAGGCGAACAAGAAGATTGCTACGAATTCGAGGCCAGCCTGGACTACACAGCGAGCCCTTGTCTCAAAAAAAAAACCAAAACAACAAAACAATATAGGAAATAGGATCAAATATAAATAAAACCTTGGCTGTCATCATAGACATTTTATTTTATTTTCCATTGGTGCTTCTTTGAAAAGTGTCAGTGTTTTCAATTTTTAAAAATAATCCTAAGACATATATCATGGATCAGAAAGCCAAAGATGTTCAGGATAATTTTTCAAAACTGTACCCAAATGGATACAAAAACCAATTCTGTTTTTGAATAGAAAAGTGATTCTCAGACAAGGAAGCGGAATCACACCCAGGAAACATTCAAACCACCTCCCAGCTCACTCCCAAACCATCACCCCATCTCTGTCCCCAAGGAGAGAGACGGCACACTCGCTGAGTGACACGGATGGTGCAAGATGATAAAAGAATAATGTTCCCATGAGAGTTTATCACAGGCAGCCATGGATTGTTCAATATGAGAATCTAAAAATAGAACGCACCCCATCAGTAGCTGCGGCAAAATCACCCGGTCATTTATAAAAACCAAAAAAGCATTTGAAAAAATTTGCTACCGCCTCCTGGGACAAAATCTTCACAAAGAGAAGGCCAAAATATTTCTGTAACAGGCTAGAGAGAGTCTAAAACAAGCGCTGGTATTAACATTGTAATGAGTGCAGAAATGCCACGGAGCGGCGCGTGTGGGAGCAGAAGCCCTACAGGGACCCCGGCACGGCGTCGGCAGGGGAAACGGGGGCCAAGCGCAACCCTGATGGGTGCCGAGGGTTTCCAGTGAGAGGCACACAGAGAAACTCGCCCGGTAACGATGGATGGAGGTCACCACCAAGTCACAAAAGCAAAGCGGTCAACTAAAGCCAGACATTTAACATCTAACCAGCAAGCGGCCTTTCTACAAATAAGAGCAGCCAGGAAATTACGCCACGAAGAGAAACGCTGATCACCTCTGCGAGTACCTCCCGTCACCAACACACCCACACAGTGCGGTCCCTCTCGCTGGGGGCGACATATGGGGATGTGTTAAATGCTCTCCCACGGCGGACAGCCATGTCCCATTCCTGGATGTCACTGACTGAAGGCCAACTGGCAGCACGGGAAGGCTCCCTGCCCTGAAACCTCCATGCACGACTTTGGGACGCAAAGGACACACTACGTGGAGAGGGAGTCACAAAAACCGCCAGGCTCAACCTGCTGGGACACTGAGACAGGGACAGCGGCAGGGTCAGCAGGAGCCCGGGATTAGGCCCAGACGTTCAGATGCACGGTCAGAATGGGAGTCTCGGATCCACGCACGCAGGAACTAGATGTCGTTCGAAGAATGTATGGAGTGGGTTTTAAACTATACCTGGGCACAGCCAGGAGCCTAATGGTAAGGATCAGCTGCTGCCGCCCTGGGCAGGCCCTGCGGGGAGCGGCTCAGCCACAGCCTCCGAGCCATCCTTCCAGGACTTACAGGAGGAAGCTCCTCTCACGGGCCGAGCAGCTGGGGCGGCCCCTCTAGAGCCTGGCGGGCTGCAGCCCGGGCTCCTGCATGTCCCTCTGAGGACAGCTTAGCCGGAGCGGGGACTGGATTTTGCTGCAGCTGTTGATGGGGTGTGTTCTATTTTTAGATTCTCATACTGAAGTCAGTCCATGGCTGCCTGTGCTACTCTCATGGGAACATTATTCTTTTATCATCTTGCCTAAAGATGATAAAAGAGAGAGAGGAAGAGCTACAGGAGAAAGCCTACAGCTCCCCCACGCAGCTCCCTGTCCTCCTGCTGGGCAGTGGGAGACAAGGGGGCCAGGGATTCTGGGCAGCGATGGTGGGCAGCGACTCCTGACTGCTCCAGGTTCATTCTGAGTCTCACGCTCCAAACCAGAGCCGACTGCACAGGGCCATTCACCAAGCTGTGCCACACACTTCACAGTTTATCTCGGCGCCCATGGGGCGGCCCTGGCATGTGCCAGTACTGCCACTTCTCATCAAGGACGCCCAGAAAAATATGGAACCAAACCACAGCGCAGGCTCCAGCCCTCAGGGTGCCCCCCAGCCCCACTGACCTTCTTGGTGTAGCCCATGGCCTTCAGGACAGAGTGGTTCAAGGTCTCCAGGGAGGCCAAGACATCCTCATAGTCGCCCATGTGGTCCACAAAGTAATCTGGGGGAGGGCAAGCGAAGGGCAGAGGTCAAAGAGGCCCGTCCTCCCACCAATCCCACTCGCGCCCACTTCCGGCCCCTCCCCGCCCGGCCGGCCCCGCCCTGCGCCCCTCTGTGGCAGCCGCAGGCCCAGGCACCTACCGCACAGCTCCTTGGTGTCCACGTGGCTGCGGAGAGAGAAGTCAGAGTGGCAGGCCAGTCGTGCGAGTGCCCTTTGCGGGGGAGGTGGCAGGGTCGCTGCCGGCTCCCTGGAACCCCACCCACTTCTGTTCGAGACTGCTGACCACAGCAGAGAAGATGCGCTAAGCCAGGGCCAGGAAGGGGAGCTCTGGATGGAGGCGGCCAGGACTGCGGTGGGTCCTTGAGGGAGCCCGTCTGCCCCTCTGCCCACTCTGGCCTTGGCAAGCCCCGCAGAGGGCAACCCCGGAGTCCTGCTGAGACTGGCAGGGCAGAGGCCTCTGACTCATGTGAATCTCGGCTCCACGTCACCAATGAACTGGGTGCCCTGCAAACTGGCTTGGCGGCAGCTCCTTGTCTAGGCCAGCTCTAGTGTTCCCAGGGGCCCCTCAGATTATCTGTCTCCCCCAAGCAGGCCCCCAGAAACTCTAGTCTTTATCCTGAGTAGGCCTGGGAAGGTGACCAGGTCCCCCTGGCCCCCCTGAAGGGTGGGTCGAGCAGCTCTGGCTGCCTCCTGCATGGGTAACCCCACGGAAAGCATGAGTGTTGGGGGGCCCTCGGGCGGGCTGCAGGGGAGTGGTCTGGCTGGGGCTATGACCCTGTGGGAAAGAGGTTCCAGTGGCTGAGGCGTGAACTGGCTGGCACCGGGAGTAGGGGTACAGCTTGGTTTAAAACGGGCCTGTGTCAGGCCGAGGCTGGGGTCAGAGAAAGCACAGGGCCCCAGTCAGGCTTGGGGTCCAAGGCGGAGGGAGCCAGCAGGTCCCGGTCACTGCCGACCTTCCTCGGTCATTGTCACTTGGCACCAGGCAAAGCCGAGGGTGTCCCCCGCCTGGCCTGGCCACAGTGCTCAGAATAGACACGTCTGCAGCGCCACCCCGTCCACTCCCCATGTCACCGTGCAGGGAGGCCAAACCGACCGACCCCGGAGGAGCGAGCTGGGCTGGGGCTCAGGCCTCCTGCTGCTGCAGGGACGGGAAGCGAAGGCCCCGACCTGCACATCAGACCCACTTGGTGTTGTCCGAGTCGATGGCGTGGAAAAGGTCCTCCAGCTCCTTCTCGTTGAGGACGCCATCTCCAAAGAAGAGCTGGAACTCCTCCAGGGACAGCTTCTCGTCATCTGCAGGGGTAAAGGGGAAAGCAGCTGGAGTCTGGAGATAAGAGCAGCGACCACGCCAGCTGCACACATCCCGTCCGGGCAGCGCTGATCGACAGATACGCTCCAGCCCAGGCAACCCCTGCCCGGCTAATCCCAGCCTCCCAGGTAAACTCCATTTCATTTAATTTTATCTTTTGCAGTACTGGGGATGGAACCCAGGGCCTTCCCACTCAGTGAAAGTCCCAACACCAGTGTTTAGTTTTGAGACTGCTAAGTTTCCCAGGCTGGGCTTGAACTTGTGATCCTCCTGCCTCAGCCTTGCAGAGTGCTGTGGTTATATGTGTGTACCACCACACCCACCCTGAGCCCCATTTAATTTGTTTTCTTGGTACCAGAAATCAAATTCAGGACCTTCCCCTTGCCAGGAGGCACTCGTGCCACTGAGCTATATGCCAGGGACCCAGAGCCCCACGTCAGGTCATGTCTGCCCATCCAGCTTGTTCCTAGGTTAACCACTCCACTGACCCATTCATCCAGGTAATTCCCAAATAGGCGACTCCCCAAGCCAGCAAATACTACCGGAGCTGACTGGCTGGGGCTCGCTGCGGACCAGACTTCTTATAGGCGTTCAGCACACGGAGTATCTGCTCCCGGCCAGGCAACACTCTCATGCGCTTTGCAAGACATCTGGGGCAGCCCTGGTTAAAGCTTTGGTACCTGGCCCAGTATACCACCACAGCTAAGATGGATCCAAGCTGGCATGCAGGAACCACCGTACTCTGCGGCTTCCAGCGGGTTTGTGGGAAATCATCCCCAGCCCGCCCCAAGGCCTGCTCTGGGAAGGCGCCCCCTCTGTGCTGGGCACAGCGCTGTCTGAACCTCGTGGGTCAGGGTGAGGGTCAGGGACAGACTGGACCACCAAGGGGGGCAGCTAAAGAACACGGGTGACTCGGGAGCTGCCGAGCACAGGCCAGCTTGTGGGTCTCCACCTCCAGGGTTCCTTCCACACCACCCACCCCATTTCACTGAGGGGAAACCGAGGCGCAGCAGGGAGGGGACAAATCAGCTCCCACAGCTGCAGCTTGAGCCCTGACCCTCCAGCCACCTGGGGCCAGGCCGCCATCTCCCAGCTACAATGGGTGCTGGCACGCTCCCCTCCCTTCCTGGGGGGGCACAGTCGGGGGTCTGCCCCACGTGGAGGTTACTGGCCAAGCCTGGGCTCAGCAGATGTGTGCTGTGGCTGATCCACCATGCCCGGCCCCGCACAGCAGGGGCTGTCCCAGCAGGCCCCATCCCCTCCACCTCCTCCCATCTGTCCTGGTACCTTGGTGCCCTCTGCACCCCAGGAGAACAGGCAGACAGAGGCCGGAGGCCCCGATCACAAAGCCCTCTCAGCTGACATTTACCGAGCACGCCTGGCAGCGGGCCTAACGAACCCCTAGAGCTAATGAGGGATCAACATCTCGGCCCAGGCTTCAGCCCAATTATCCGCACCAAGTGGGCCGGCGCCGCCACCTCCGCCCGAGGTCCTGGGCAGGGCCCTTCGCAGGTGCTTCTGCTAACGAGCACGAACAGCTGGTTCAGTGACCTTTCAAATGCCAAGAGCCTGGCAGCTATGGCATCCTGGGGGGTGTGCTGGGTGGCCTCTGCCCCTCTGCCAGCTGCCGTGCACCTTTCTGGGGTCCACACAGGCTGCCGGGCAGGGCCCTCGCTCCTACCTCCTCTAGCTGTTTCTACCTCCACCGAGCTGGTCTCCATGCCAGGAGCCTCGCCAGGCCAGCCTGTTCCCTGCTCCTTTAATCTCAAGGCCTCTGCCCTTTAACTTGCAGCTGGGCGGGGCAGAGACCACACGGCTGTCTCCCATCCCTGAGCCCACCGCTGGCCCCTCCTGCGGTGTTCGTGGGTGTTCGTGTGTCGGCACCCGTACGGGCACCTGCGTGCACACCTGTTCCACACCTACTTGCACACTACTTCTCTGACTGCCCACTCACTCCCACACCCACACCACGTTTTTAACCTCGGTGACCGCTCAGCATGTGCTGGCCCTGCTGCCCACCTGAAGGTGACCACCTGCTTGATGCTGGCCTGGCTTTGTCACCTGGGAAAAGCGGAGTGGCTATGCCAGAAGGGCCACTCCTGCCTCGGTGTGTGACAGGTGCTCTGTGATCTTGGGGAGCAGCCAGACCGAAGGCAGCTGTGCCCTTCTCAGGCGCCAGCACCCGCTGGCTCTCACTGAGTGAGGAGTTTTCTGCACAGTCCAGGACGCAGGTGCTGGTGCTAACCCCATTTACAGACCAGGAAACGGAGGCCCCCAGCGTGATGACTTGCTTGAGGTCACGGCATACGGGGCTGAGCCCGGACGTGAACCCAGGCAGTGGGGCTCCAGGTTAACCCAGCACTGTCCCTGCGTGGGCCCGAGGAAAAAGCCTGCCTCAGCTCCTGTAGGCCTGGGGCCCCCTAAGTCCTGTTGGTAACAGCACGTCACGCCCACATTAACCCTGGTGACAACCGCCCAGGCTCGAGCGAACGCGGGTCCCAGGAGGAGGAGCAGGCCCGGCCTCCGTGGGGGCTGCAGGAATCAGAGGTGCCCGCAGCTGTGCTCAGGGGGTGGAAGGCAGCCTGGCAGGGCTGGGGTGCAACCAGAGAGGACGGCACCCATGCGAGCCAGGGGGACAGGCACCACCCCCACACTGCTGCACAAGTCAGAGGCACACACCCTAGGCACACGCAGCAGGGCACAGAGGTGCCACGGTCAGCCCACGGAGGTGACAGACACTGCGGCCACACCCAGCACCCCCAGTGAGGAGACGATGCCACAGCCCCAGCCCCAGACTTCCTACACAACGCCACACACGGTAGTGAGCTCGCGGCCAGGGGCCCTGCGGAAAGAGACCGGCTCCACTGGCTCGTGTCGAAGGCCCTGCCAGCCACGGGTTCTCCGAGTGTCACTTACTGTCCCCGCACCCTTCTGCCTTTGTGCCACACAGACTCAGTGCTGGTGGCCCTGCGCCCTGAGGCCCAGGAGGCGGCCCAGCACCCCAGGGATGGGGTCAGGGAGGGGTTCCTCAAAATGATCCCACCCAACAGGAACCCCCAGGGGCAGATGGGGCTGGTGCCAGGCCTTGGACCCAAAAGCCCAGGGCAGTGAGCGGGGGCCGTGTTAACATCCCCGTTACAGACTGGGAAACTCAGGCCTAGAGAGGGACTGTGCCTTGGCTGAGGTCCACAGGGATGCGCTGACTCTGCTAATAACTGGTGAGCATGACAAGGTGGGACGCTGCTTCTTCCCGGCCCTCCCCGGGAGGTGTGGGCCAGCCCGCCCGGGGGTGTCGTCTTCCCAAAGACAAAGGGCGGGAGGATCCCACGGCTGCCACCACGCGCTGCTCACGGCTTGGGAGGGCTTGGGGGTAGGAGGACACAGCTGGGGTCTTTGAGGCAGCCTGGCCATTGCCCATCAGCTGGTGACCCTCGGGCACGGTGCTCAAGCTCTCTGGGTCATCAGGTGCTGCCAGGGCGGGGCACCGGCACCCGCTGCCCTGGGTCCCCGTGCTAAGGTGCACAGTAGGCTCAGAAGGCCCCAGAGTGAGGCTGCGCGTCCTAAAGGGCGGCCTCCGGGTCCCAGCCCGTGCCATAAGCAGGCCACACGGCGGAAGTACCCCAAGTACTTTGCGCCACCAGCCAGACCCTGTTCCCGGCGTCCTTCCGGGAGCCCCGCTAGGCAGGGGCTGTTCCAGATAGGGCAACTGAGGAAAGGGCAGGGGTAGGCTTTCTGACGTCAGTCGTGCCCGAGTCACCTTCCCCAACTGCTTGTCTCTGCGGCCTCAGGACAGACAGGGCCTGGTCCCCCTCCGCGGACTGGGGGAGGTAACTCACCATTCTTGTCTGCGCGGCGGAAAATCTGCAGAGAGAAAAGGGGAGTCAGCCCTGAGCAGGAGGGGCAGGCGCCCCCCAGCGGTTTCTGCCCCGCACTCAGCCCTCACCCCCACCTCGGGAGCAGCTCTGGGCTGGAAAGGCTGTGCTTGCTTCCCAGGGGAGGAGGCCCTGGCTGCGCGGGGGGCGGGGGGGCGGTGGCCCCCCAGCCGCTCCTCGGAAGGGGCCGCCCCCGCTCCCTCTGCACGCCAGCCTGCCCACGCTGATGGCAGGCGCAGGCGCTGCACACTCACGCGCACCCACACACCACCCTGCAGAGCCCACCAGCTCCTGACTCGCGCCACACTCGGGGGGACGCAGTGTCCCCTGCGGAGCCCCTTGCAGAACCCCTCTACCCTCAGGGGCCTCCCGGGGCAATTCTATCCGCATGAAGCATCCTGGGGCAGGCTGAGGGCAACACCTCCCAGCTGGCGGCAGCCTTGCGGTACCCAGGCTGGGACAGTGGTCCCTCCCCTTGTGGCTCTTGACACTTGCCTGGGGCCACACCCAGGCTGAGCCCCAGCCGGAGAACCAGTGCTCGGGCAGCGCCAGCTCACGCTGTAGTTAAAGCTCCTGTGACAGCAGATGTCCACGCCTGGGGGCGGACAGGTGTTGGGCCAGGGGCAGCCGCCTCGCCAGTGAGTCTGTGGCACACGCAGCACCCTGGGCCCACCCTGGCCCCGCGGAGTCAGAATCTGCGTCTGAGCCTGATTTCCGGAGACTCGGTCATCCCCACCACACGGTCTGAAAGGATGCCGGGGCATAGGGCAGCCCCAGCTCAGCAGAGCTGGCTTATGTCAGACGGGGAAACTGAGGCCCCAGGAGGGCAAGAAACATGCCCGTTTCCCAGTGCTTCCAGGACGCCAGGGAGGTGTCCCAGGATCGGGGAGCCCTGCGGGACCCCCCTCCCGCCTCCATGCCCACCCCGGCAAGTGCCCCCTGTCCCGCACCCTCCCAGCCGGAGAAAGGCATCTGCCGCTGCTACAGGCTCTGGGTTGTCAGGGAAGCAGGGCTGGGGAGGACAGCCCAGGACCACTGCCTCCTCTCGGCCGGACCCCAAGTCCCCTCAGAATCAAAGCCTGGACACCCACATGGCTGCTCCTGACTGGCAAGGTTCTCAAGACTGGAGGCCGGCCCGGGTGTCCTGGAGCCCCCAGACCAGAGTGGGAAGGACCCACGGCCGTGGTTACACGTGGCGCAGGGGTTCTCCCAGCCCCTCACCCCATTTCACAGATGAAGAAACGGGGTCTCCAGGCCGGGCAGGTCTCAGCCAGAGGGAGTTGGTAGAAAGGACCTCGGCCCAAGCCGGGGTCCCGGGAGGCGCGGTGCTGAGTCCTGCTGTGCGCGCGTCTGTGTGTACGCGTGCCTGTGTGAGTGCGCACGCCGCCCCCAAGCACCAGAGCCCCCCTCCCCACCCCATCCCGCCCATAGGGGTTCCCGATTGAGAAAGGGAAGGGAGAGGCGGAAACCCCCTCCCCTGAAGGCATGTGTGGGACACACAGAAACACAACCCCACACAAGCTGGGCACCCCCAGGATCCTCTCTATGACCTGACCCCAAGTTTCCTCCACCCGCTCAGCCTCTTTACAGAGAGAATCTCCGGTACCCTCAGCTGTCCACCCCCTCGCGGGAGACAGATGCGCTTCCCCGGGGTGAGCAGTCGGAGGGGCGAGCCTGGGGCCCAGGTGACAGAAAGAGTGGGACAAGGAAGCGGAAGGCGGGTTTCAGGGCTCAGTGGTCCTGGGAGGCGGACACCGGCACAGGAGTCGGGAAGCGAAGAGGCAGGGCAGAAGCGCCGCTTCCAAAGTTGGGGGCAGGGCCTGAGGGCCTCTGGGGTTAAAACCGGGGTGGGGGTCTGGAGCGAAGGAGAGAAGCTAGGGAGCGCAGGGGGTCGTTCAGGGGCTCAGAAAAGTACCCTTCGGGCTGGAACCGGACAGAGAGGAGGGGCAGGCGGTGGCTGCCGCGCGCAGAGCAGGAGGATTCGGCTGGGACAGAGGCGGGGCGGGGGCGCGGGCGAGTGCGGCAGGGGAAGGGGCA
>NW_004955564.1:280740-289467 GCF_000276665.1 Chinchilla lanigera
GTCCGGGGCTCGGGCCCCGCGCCCCGCGCCCCGCAGCCCCTGCCGGGCACAGCCCTCCTTCCGCACGGAGCGCCCCTGCGCCGGTCTTGGAGCCCACTGGGCACCAAGCCTGGTGCCGGGGCACCGGGTTCAGGTGACAGTGACGGGCAGAGAGACCTAGTCCTCGGTCTCTTGCGGGGAGACACTGAAATGAGTCCACATCGAAATGCACACCTGCCCCCTGGGGCGCGGAGGCTGCGGCCAGGGAGCCAGGCCAGGGAGCCTTTGCAGCGCAGGGATGCTTGCGCTGAGAGGTCTGAGAGAGGACTTACGGAGCAGGAGGTGGCCCTGGGCCAGAGCCAGCCTGTGCGAAGGCCCCGGGGCAGGCGGGAGCAGTGTCTGGACCCGAGGTGGGGCGGGCAGGGACCGGCTGAGGAGACAGGCTGCCCCTACCCGGCCACGGCGAGCACAGCTCCACCTGGGCGCCACCTTGCCCCCCAGCCCCAGGCCGCGTCCTCCAGGGACCCTTGCCTCCCAAGCACTGTCCTCAGACGTCGTGGAGGCAGACGCTGTTTTTATTTGGGAATGATTCTGGAAGGAACCAGGCTGCCACTGTCCTGGTGGGCGCTCAGGTAGGCCTGGGGACCCCGCTTCCAGCGGCTTCCCCCGGATCCCAGGCGCAGCCCTCGCTGGCCTGCAGCCCCTGCTCCAGCCTTGGAGCCTGTGTCCCTCATTCTTCTGCGGTGCCTGGTCCCCGTCCCCCACCCTCACGGGGCATCTTTGAGGGGCCCTGCGTGCCCCACGATTGTGCGATCTCTCTGTTCTCAGGGCCTGGGTGCCAGGGCTCTGGCCGGACACTAGGGTGGCTTCCGGGTCTCCTTTCTTAGCAAGGAGCTGGCTGCGGCCAGGGCCCCGCCCTGCACAAATCGCACAAAGTTGTCCCCAGCCAGCGGCCCCAGGGCGTACAGGCCCTCCTGGCGGGTGCTCTCGTAGGTGAAGGGGTCCACCTCGACGGGGTTCCTCTTGGTGCTCAGGGGCTGCTCGGGGTCAGTTGCGAGGCTGGTGCCTGCCCCCGGGAGGAAGGAGAGGTCGGGGTGCGAGCCAATGAGAACTAGCACCAGGGAGACACCGAGGACCTGGTGGTGGCCGTGCGGGTCGCAGAGCACGGCCTGCTGGCCCTCCTTGAAGAGCAGCGGCCGGTGCTGCGGAAGGCTACGGTAGCCCTCGTAGGGGCTGGGCGACGGGACCGACTGCTCCCGCATCATCTGGTGCACCTTGTGATACTCGGGGTACAGCATCTTGGGCAGCTGGTTGAACACCAGGCCGGGGTCGTCCACCGGCCGCCGGAAGGCGTGGATCACAGGGAGGCCACAGTGCCGGGCGTAGAGGACGGCGTCGGCTGCGGACAGCCCCGCGCCCACGATGAGCACAGGGTCGGAGGCCGGGGTGATGGTGCCCGCCCGCGTGGCCGCCTCCAGCACCGACAGTTCGTGGTGGACATAGGGTAGGTCCTCGCCCGGGATGCCCAGCCGGGCTGGGTTGTCAAACGTGCCCGTGGCCAGGACCACATTTCGGGCCCACAGGGAGAAGGGCCGCTGGCCCCGGTCCTTGGTGGTCAGCATGCCGCTCACTTGGAAGAGGGGACCAGCGTCCTTGGGCTGCGGTGTCCCCATCTCCACGCCTGTGACCAGGGCGCCGGGCACGAAGCTGTGGCTCAGGCCCTTCTGGGTCACGTAGTCTCGGTAGTAGTGGGCGACGTCCCCGGCCGTGGCCCGGCTGTTGCGAAGACCTCTGTGGAGCGGCAGGAAGCGAGGGGCAGTGAGCGCCCGGGCCGGGCAGGCGGGGTGAAATGGTGCTGACCACCCCCTCCCCGCGCCTGGGCTGGAGGAAGGAGGGCCGAGCGCAGCCTCCAGAGCTGGCTGGGCTCAGGTCCTGGCTGCACGGCCAAGGCTTCTGTGCCTCGGTTTCCTCACTGTGAACCAGGGCAGTGACTCTGGCAGGGCCACGCCACGAGGCTCCGTGGAGGACTAGAGGCGGGGCTGGCCCGAGTGGTGGGTGGCAAGTGGGTTCCCACCCTCGCCACCGCACAGGGGTATGTAACGCGGCGTGTAAGAGCGTGAGCCCGTCTTTCTAAACTCCTGGAGGAGGCAGTGTCAGGCAGCCTGCGCTCAGGAGCGGGGTGCTTTTCCATGTGGAGACTGGATTTCAGTTTAAAGGCTGACTACAAATATGCCATTAAGCCGGGCGCTCTGGCGCACACCTGTGATCCCGGCACTTGGGAGGCTGAAGCAGGGGATTATTATGAGTTTGAGGTCAGCCTGGGCTGCAAAGCAAGACCCTGTCTTAAAAATCCAAAAACAAAACAAAACAAAACATATTCCATTGAACATCAGGGGTGGTGCCTCCTGACTATGTTCCCAGCACTCTTGGAGGCTGAGGCAGGAGGACCCACAGTTTAAGCTCAGCTCAGGCAACTTAGTGAAACGTTGCCTCAAGATTTAAAAACAAAAAAATGAGAAGCAGAATGGGATGGTGGGCTCAGCGGTGGGGCTCAGCGGTGGACGAAGCCCATGCTGGGCCTCAGCTCGGCGCGCCGCGCCCCATGGAGTGACCGGGCTGACTCCGTTCTGGCTCGGGGTCCCTGCTGAGGACAAGCTGACTGTGCTCCTCGGGCGCCACAGTGGTAGCACGCTCCCAGTGACTCGCGGCCGCCTGCCCGGGCCGCTGCCCCTGAAGGCTGAGCGCGGGAGCAGCCCCTAGGGCCTGCTGGTCCCCTTCACCATTTTTATAAAACCTGTCACAGAGGTCTGTCTTAAGGGGAGGACCCACGGGGGGTTATTAACAAAAATGACAGGTGAGCATGGCAGGCCACAAGGGCAGCGAGAGAGCTGGTGTGTCTTCCACTTTGACCTCTAAGCACAAGGCCTGGCTCACAGTAAGAATGCCCTTTGGGAGTATTACTAGGCGGTGTAAAAGGACGGCTGCAACACTGTCCTCACTTTGGGAAATGCTTAGGATACAATGTTAAAACATAAAAGTAGGGCATGAAAAGGGCTGGCACCTGCTGAAAGGGAAGCCCCTCTATCTGCCAGCACCTCACCACCCACACCTGCATGTCTTCCTGTCAACTCTGAGGGGTGGGGTCTTTGCATCACAGGGACAGCGAACCTGCAGAGGCACAGCCTGGAGAGAGGATATGGCTTCCCTGTGGGGTAGACCCCTTCACGGAGCATCAAGCCACTCCCTCATGACAGAACGAGCAGAGGTTGGAGTGCATGTCCCCCGTCCCCTGCAGCTGTCCGGAGTACTGGCTTCGGGGGTCAGTTCCAAGGTGTGGCCAGGTCTCTAATGGGAAGTCACTTGCATGGAGCAGGGGCCACTCAGGCCCTTCTTAAAGGCTGGGGTGCCACATACTTGAGGCCCAGTCGGGACGCATGGTGGGGCAGGAAGCAGGGCACCTGCTAGATGTTCCCTCCCGCTCCTCTGTGGGCTGTCTTTTCCCCGTCTGAGCCTCAGTTTCTCCTCTGGAGGCCTCTCTGCTCCCCAGGTGTCTCACCTGCGTTTCCTCCGCATCCAGTCCTTGAGCTGCAGGTCCGGGAGCCCCATCCACTCGCCCTGGCTCAGGGTCACCATGGACCCTTCGATGGCCTGCAAGGCAAGGGGTCCTCAGGGCCCGCCTCGGCAGCCCTGCAGCCTTGGGCCTGGGCAGGGGGCCAGACAGAGAGGGAGCAGGGAGGCGGGGGTGCTGAGGGAAGGGGAGCAGCAGCCAGTGA
Source organism: Chinchilla lanigera (assembly GCF_000276665.1). Classification (NCBI taxonomy): domain Eukaryota; kingdom Metazoa; phylum Chordata; class Mammalia; order Rodentia; family Chinchillidae; genus Chinchilla; species Chinchilla lanigera. The sequence continues at coordinate 284,493 of NW_004955564.1, forward strand.
GGGTAGGCAGGGAGCCTCAGGGGGCCCCACTCACGTGCCAGGCACCCCCGGGCGGGCCGCGGCCCAGGACCAGGTGGGGGACGGCTCGCTCCTTCTGCCGCTTCCAGGAGAGCACGGAGTCCGCGGTGCCTCCGAAGTCTGTGTCTGGGCGCAGGAGGGCGTCGAAGAGCAGGGCCACGGGGCTCTGGCTCCGGCCCTCAAGGCCCTCAGACAGGTAATCCAGGTCCTGCAGAGGGAAGCAGGTCAGGGAGAAAGGGCAGGCAGGACGGCGGGGACCGGCGTGGGGGACCGGGTCTGACCGAGGCGCCCCCGCCAGCGAGCGGCTGGGAAGGGGCTTGGCCCTGTATTTCCGCACTGTCACTGGGGTTGGGAAATGCTGCCTTTTCCCAGGAGACGCGTGCCGCGTGCTGAAGACTCTGAGGACTCCTGCAGCTGACATTTACCAGCCGAGTTCTGCCAGAGCCGGCCTCCCCCACATATCCTGGAGGGGGACTGTCCCCTGTGCATATGGCAGCGGGGAGCTGCTGTCCTACAGAACATAGCCTGAGGGGCCTGCGTGCCTGTCCTCACCGCCGGCTCAGGGTGGGAGGGGGTCAGTGAGCACTGGAGGGGCTCCTGGTGCCCCCTTCAGTAGTCCAGCACCCCCGCTGTGACAGCCAGGAGCATCAGAGCTGCCAGGCGTCCCCTGGGGAGGATGCGGCCCCAGCTGAGGCCCGTGAAGTGGTGTTTGTGCATCTGGGGTGCCCTGACCTCACAACTCCCCAGGGCGGGGCCAACCCCATGGACCCCCACACTGTGTGGGTCCCCACTCGCATAGTCTTCCCTGGGAAAGACTCTTCAGGGGTCAGGGACCCACCTGGTCCAGGAGGCAGCGCCCCGAAGCCTCGGCCAGCTTCCTGTGCAGCAGCGGGTGTGGGTGGGCGGCGTCTGGTTTCACGTAGGGCATGTGTCCAGAGAGCAGGTAGGACAGGCAGATGCCCGAGGGCCCATTGCCTGCAGAGACAGGGCATGGTCAGAGATCCCGGTGGGGCGCTCAGCCGTTATTTTTCATCCATGACAAGAAATTTGTCAGTCCTCGGCTTGTGCCAAACACCACAGCAGTCTCGGAAGCATGGGATGAACAGCTATTGGGAACTCGCCACACCCAGCCCCGGCCAGCTGCTGACCTCAGTGTGCGACCCCTCTGCCCCCGGGGACACTCACCAATGATGACAACGGGTACGGGATCTGATCTGCTGGTGCTGACCCGGTCCTTCTTAGGCTTGCTCATGGCTGGGGCTGGCAGCTGGCCTGGGAGAAGAGGGGAGGAGGCGTCAGGCTTTCAGCCTCTGGGGCCCTTGAGGCCAAGTCAGGGTGCAGGGACCAACCACGGTGTGACTCCTTTCTCCCTCCCTGTCGTAGCTTGTGTCCAGATGTCTCCCCAAAGCCTCATGGCCTCATAGGCAGGGCTCTCTGGAGGTGGCTGGACCATGGGTGTGTAATGCTGGATTAGGTATGTGATCACTAACTTAGTCCTCTGATTGGCTTAGCGTAGTCGTGGGTGTGGGTAGCACCATCCAATAGGCTTGCAGCCTGGGTGGGACAAAAGGGAAAGGGAGGCTCACTGCTTTGCTGCCTCCTCCTGCCCTCACATAGACTGTTTCCTCTGCCACATCCCTCTGCCTTAGGGCCAGCTGACTGTGGACTAAAACCTCCACTAATTATGAGCTAAAATAAACCTCTCCTCCTTCAACTTGTGGTGTTGTGGACCAGCAACAAGGAAGTAAGGAAGACACTGCCACTCCCCGATCTTCCCAGAGCCTGTCCTCCTTCCTGTCCTCCTTCCTCCTTCCTGCCGCCGGGTCATGCTGCTCCTCCATCTCAGCCCTGCCTTACACTGCCCGCCTTGCCCATGGGCAGGGTGATCCCTGGAAGCTTGTCGGCCTTCCCACAAGGCCTTCTCTGCCCACCACACCCCCTGGTCTCAAGCCTTCTTGTGCAGCATGGTGGACTTTGCAGTTGCCCCCAGCCTTGGTGAGCTGCTCCCCAGTTGTCCTGGGACCTGTCTGAGTCTTGGTTTCCTCGTCTGTCAAGTGGGTATAATGGGAGTCCCGGCCTCAGAGGTTACTGAAGGACACTGAGGTGCCTGCCAGGGGTGAGCCCCCACCAAGGCCTGGGCTTACTACCTAGTGGTCTACAACCAGGGACTCAGACGAGGCTGTGCCTGTAAACCTGCCCGTCTGAGGGGTGTTGGCGCCCCCTGCTGGCCACAGGTACGACCCACCAGTCCTTGGCCGGCCTGGCATAGCAGATCTACCTTTTCTACAGTCCCGCGCAGTTAGCAAGGGGGCATGGCCCTGCCCAAGTCCGCGTACAGCCCTGCAGTCTGGGGCCCACAGGTGAGTCATGCATCAGTGCGGGGCGGTGGCATTGAGCAGTGACGGTGTGCTGGCGTCTGACAGCATTTTCTCTCTGCTCTCCCACCTTGAGCCTGTGTCTGCACGTGATCACCACGCGTAATTACCCCATTGGGCAGGCTCAAGTGGAGCTCTGTGAGGCCACTCCCATGGCTTGGCCAGTATTTATTTACCGATGTTGAGGATTGAAGCCATGACCTTTGCACTGAGCTGCGTTCCCCAGCACACACACACACACACACACACACACACACACACACACACACACACACTTTTTATTTTGAGACAAGGTCTTGCTAAATTGCTAGGTTAGGAACTTTCAATCCTCCTGCCTCAGCCTCTCAGAGTGCTGGGATTACGGAGGTGCGTCACACTGGCAGGGCTCCTAAGTCCCTGTAGCCACCATGACACCAGGCCTGTCCCCAGAGGGGACCTGCAGGGCTGGCAGAGGAGGTCACACACTCATGAGTGGAAGAGTGGTCAGCGTGGAGCCCGGGGTCACTGGCCTCGTTCCACAGGGCTCCTCCAGCAGAGGCAGAACTATGGCTTTGGTGTGAATTCTGATGAGGGAAGTGGTAGCCGCAGTTTGTAAATGTTTTTGTAAATCTTTCATAGACCAGGAAAACCCAGCCGAGGCCGGTGCATGACCTCTGGTGTGGAGAGTGACAGAAACACCTGTGTCCAGCACCGGCCAAGTCCCCAGCATTGGAGGCTTCTGCCCCACCCCAGGGAGGGAAAGGTGGCCTCCAGTGATCCTCGGGACCACATGGGGGCCCATGCATCTGTCCGTCTGGGAAGAGGACTTTGGGGGTGACCCCACCAATAGCAGCAGTTGTAGCAGAACCTGCAAAGGACTTCTGACAGCCCCACAGGACCACAGGCTTGGGTGCAAACACAGCACACTTAACCAGGTAATTGTTATCCAAGTGGCTTGTGAGTCTTAAAATTAATCCCCGTGAGCTGAACCCACCCAGATACCCGGAAGCCCCCTGCCTGGAAACAGCGTCCCAGCCTGTCCCGAAACCCCACTGCTCCCCACCCCTACAAGGAAGGTGCTGCAGAGCCCTGCTCTCAGGGAGGAGTCAAAACCAGTGTCCTCTGTCACCCACAGCTGAAGAAAGGTGCAGATTTCACCACAGGGCTCTCTTCCCTCCCAGCTCTATAGGCGCCGAACAGAAACTTCTGGATGCCACACACATGAGGTCACCACCCAGGGGCTGGACCTGAGAGGTCACTTCCTGTGCAGAGTGATACAGGACATCCCCAAGTCCTGAGCAGCTGAAAGTGCTCACTCAGCCTTGGACAGATGCACGCTACAGACTTACAATGAGAGGATCATTCAAACATGCTTTATCCCAATTCTTTTTATGCTTATTTCTGTGGACTTGGACTCCTCCTGCAGGGCCTTCACACTGAGCTATATCCTCAGCCTTAAAAAAATTTTTTTTTTAACTTTTTGAGGCAGGGTCTTGCTAAATTTTGCAGGCTGGGCTCATACTTGCAATCCTCCTGCCTCAGACCCTCAGTGCTGGGATTACAGATGTGTGTTGCCATGCCTGGCTGGAATAATCCATTCTAAATGTTATCCCTTGGGGCTGGGGATTTAGCTCAGCGGCACAGTGCCTGCCTGGCAAGCGCGAGGTCGTGAGTTTGATTCCCAGTACCGGAAAAACAAACAAACAAGCAAACAAACAATAAATGTTATCCCTTGTCCCTCTGATTGGCAGATGTTGGGAAAAAATGTTACCCTTAAAAGTTGGTGACCCAAGTTTCACAAAGCCGACAAGCACACATGAAATGGAAACAGCTGCACCTTCACAAGGTTCAGCCTGCAGCGTGGGCCCTGGCGGGCTGACTGCGCTGCAGTGCACAGGGGACCCCTGTGGGCTGCATCCTCGGGCCCTGCGGAGGCCCGTGCTGGCTCTATCCCCATTCTGCAGAGAAGGAAACGGAGGTCAGGGGCTGCTGGCATCTCGCTCCCGGTCACCCAGGAGTGCCCAGCGGCACAGCCTAATTCTGCTCACCAAGAACAAGTCCCCTGGGAGTGAAGTGGCACATAAAAGCTACCGGGAGAAAGCCCTAAGCTGGGTGTGGTGACCCATGCCTGTAATCTCAGCACTCTGGGAGGCTGAGGCAGGAGGATTGCAGGGGCAATTTAGAGGTTTAGCAACAGTATCTCTAAAAAGTAAAAAGTACCCTGAGGCCCGGCCTGGGGCGTGAGGCTGAGGAAGCAGCAGCTGTCAGCCAAGGCTACCTGCCATTAGTTACCAGGTGCCTGCCCCTCCCTGGGGCCACCCCTTGGCCCCTCCGGGGAGCCTTCCCTGAGAAGCTGAGTCCCAAGATCCCAGTGGACTCTGCTCCCTCGGCAGCCAGCGATGCAGGCACCCCAAGGCAGTGCCTGCCCAGTCCCGCTGCGCGCCTGGTGGCCTCTGGACTCTGGGCAGCAAGCCCACTGGCCACGCCTCCTTCCTGCCCCAGCAGCAGTTGCTGGAACTGCACGGCGGTGGGCAGCACTGGGGCTGAGGCGGCCGGGCACCCGCACGGGCATGGTGAAGAGGTGCCTGGAGGGCCCAGGGCAG
>NW_004955564.1:289582-293964 GCF_000276665.1 Chinchilla lanigera
CCGCCTTGGCTACACTAACTCACCTGGCGGGCAGCAGGTGAAGGGAGCTCAGTGGGCTTTGTCTAGATGGGCACCTGGAGACTGTGGTCACGGTGCCCGCCGTGGGAGCAGGATGCCAGTGACATGGGGGCCCGAGAGTGCGGGGAAGCGGGTATTTATCACAGGGCTCGGGAGGAGGCGGGCCGGGGGGCGGGGCCTGGAAAACACTTTCATAAGCGTGAGTCAGCAGGGGCCCTGGGTGAATGAACTTGCCCCTGGGTCCGCCTTAAAGGGCCTGCCTGGGCCACCTGCCAGGGAGCAGGAAGCTGACCTGCCCAGAGCCCGGCCCCTGCCCTGGGGCTCTGTCCCTTAAGGAGGAGCCAGACCCTGGGAGGGGCCGCCCTGACCTTTCCCTAGGGGCGGAGGAGAGCACACTTTGAGGGGGGCAGGACAACTCCTTTGAGTAGTAAGAACTTCCCTGCTCCCTGTTCCCTAGGATCCCACTTCCGGGGGCGGTGGACTCCACTCCAGCTCTAGCCCTCTGACCAGACTGTCCTGTGATCCAGCTCTGCCACCTCCCGCCCAGGCACTCCTGGCAAGCTGCCCTATGGGTGAGCCTCAGTCTCTCCACCAACGGCGGGCAGAGCAGCAGACTTCCTGGAGGGTGTGAGGGCCAGGGCTTCCGAACCCGCTCTCTGGTTCCCACGCTCAGCTTCCAGCTGCCCTCACACCTGGATCTGATCCCCGCTGGCTGTCACTGTCCCCTCCCTGTGCCGCCCAGGGCTCTGTGTGGCAGGAGGTTTTCTGAGGCTGTAGCAGAGCTCAGCACGAAGTCGATGCTGGGATTTGTTGAGCAGAAGTGGGGTGCACGGGACAGCCTTTGGCCATGCACCTGGGCAGACATCAGCCACTCTTTGCTGTTGTCATTGTCCCCTCATCTTCTGCCCCCCTGCCACCTGCACCTGGGGCCTGCAGGTGGCCAGCAGGAGAGCTAGTGGGGGGTGAGGCAGGGCCCTCGCTTTGGTTGCAAACTTTAAGGAGAAGCCAAGACTCTCCCCAGTTAAGAAGATAACATTCTGATGCAGTTTTCTGAAAAAAATAAAAATGAATGCAAAGAATGCCAGGATAAAGAGTTAAAATGTTAAATAAAGACAGGACCTATAACACAGAGTCTGTTACACAAAGGAAAACCAGCACTGCCAGTCCTATCTTTATTTACACATTTGGTATTTTGTCCATCCTAGTTTTTTTAATGAATTTTGATTTTTAAGAATATTGCATGAGCTGGGTGTGGTGGTGTACAACTGTAATCCCAGCACTTGGGAGGCTGAGGCAGGAGAATTGCCATGAGTTTGAGGCCAGCCTGAGCTACACGGCAAGACCCTGTCTCACAATAAACTTTTAGGAAATTAAACAAAATGAAACAGCCAGGTGTGGTCTGGGTGCTTGTAATCCCAGCACTCAGAAGACTGAGGCAGGAGGATCACTATGGGTTTGAGGCCAGCCTGGGCTGCATAAGCAAGTTCAAAGCCAGCCTGTACTAGATAGTGAGACTCTTTCTCACAACAAAACAAAACAAAACCTGAACTAAAGAATACTTCTGGACTGTGGAGGTGCTCGGAGCCCCAGGCAACACCTCACCCTTCTCACCTGGTCCTGCTTGTGGCCGAAGGGTGGGGCACGGGACCCAGGTAGCCTCTCGGCCTCAGCTGGGTGAGGTGAGGGGCAGGGATGCGGTGGGGGGCAGGCTGGGGGCTGGCGGTGCCGAGGGCCTGGGCTTGGGAAGAGGTCCGAGGCCCTGCTTTGGCGAAGCTGGCATCGGGCACTGAGAGAGCCGGCCCTGCCTCCTCTCCTGCGGGCTGCGAGATTTGCCCGGGTCGCTGGGTTTCATGCTGGGCTGTCACTGCCTTACAATCCTCGGCATTTTGGAACAGAAGTTTCCCTGGTGTCCCTTGTGCAGGGCCCTCTGGCACAGGCTCCCCAGGCCTCCATCCTCGCTGTGCTTGGGACCCACGCGCCTGCCCCTGAGTGCGTGCCCCCCACAGTTCACAACGCATCCCGCCTGGGGGCCTGGCCTCCACCTCCCCAGCGCGCAGGCCCTGGTCTGCAGCTCCTCGGTGCCTGCGTGTGTAAACCGAGGCAGGAAAGTCACGCGCCCTGGGTCAGAGACGCCCACCCTGGAGCGTCTTAGCGGGGACAGCCAGGTAAGGAGGAGCTTCGATGGGCCCAATCTCCCGGCCCACCCCCTGCCCCGACCCCTTCTCTGGCTTTTGCTGATAGGGAGAATTTGTTGATAGGAAGATCTGTGGGGCAAGGTGTGGACTTTCTCCCCAGCTCTGTGTACCTGCTGGGATTACTGGAAACAGTTCAGCTGCATCAGAACACAGTCTGTTCACTGCATCACCAGACCGTGTCAAAAGCAGGCGCAGCTCAAGGCTGGAGGCCGAGCAGAGGGAGCGGAGGAGCGGGGCTCGGTGGGGAACGCAGGGCGGCTCTCTCCAGGGCGCCGTGGGCCCTGTCCCCTGCACTGCCTGTGCCCTCTGGCCTCCAGGGCAGGTGGCCTCTGAAGTGTAACCGTGTCCCTCCCATTTTGGACGTGCTGGATGCAGGCTGGCGGGGGTGAGGGGAGCTGGAGGCATCCAGGGAAATTTGAATTTCAGACCCACAGGAAGTGAACCTTCAGTGTAATAAGTATGTCCCATGCAGTGCTTGGGGTATACTTATGCGTGGGTCCCAGGTTTATTTCTTACTGACAGACCTAAAATCCGAAATTTCCCAGGTAGCCTATGTTTCATTTTAATTAATTAATTAATTAATTTTTTGAGACAGGGTCTCACTACATAGTTCAGGCCATCCTTGAACTCACTATGTAGCCCAGGCTGGCTTCAAACTTGCATAGATCCTCCTGCCTCAGCCTCTCAAGTGCTGGGATTATAGGCATGCGCCACCATGCCAGGCTAGCTTGTATTTTATTTGGCAATTCTAGTTGTTCAGTGCAAAATACACACTTGTGTTTGAAGAGTTAGTACAAGAAAAAAAAATAGGTGAAATATCTCCTTACTAATATTTATATAGATTACATATGGAAAGGAAAATATCTGGCATATTGGGTTATGTAAAACACATGATTAGGTTTAATGCTGTGCATTCTTCCCTGCGTGTAAAGTGGACACGTTAGAGTTTGGGGTCGCATGGGCAGTGCTGGCCTGGAGCCCAGGAAAAGGCAGAACGTGAGTGAACAAAGAGCCCAGAGCCATCCGCATTCCCTGGCCCTGAGCAGCCACCCACTGGGCGCAGATCCCACCCGAGGAAACTGAGGCCTGAGCGTGGGCGACGCGGCCGGCACCGGCGAGGGCAGAGCGGGGACCCGGCTGTGCACCCTTCTGGCACGTGACAGGAGAGCTAATATTTGTCCAGACTGCGCTGTTTGCAGGACCTGGTCATTGGCACTGTCTCATCGACTCTCCCAGCAACCCTGAGGGGCGGCGGGCATGTGCAGTACGATCTCTGCCCACAGGGGGAGAGGCGGGGGACGTGCCCAAGGCCACAGAGCGGAAGGCCGCTTCCACCCTCAGCCTGTCCGGTGGTGGAGCCGGTGCCAGTGCTGGCTCTGGGGGAGGGCGGCCTGGTGCAGCGCGCAGCCGCGGTACACCCAGGGCCGAGGGACTGTGCGGACCAGGTCCAGCCCACGTGTGAGAAGCTTCTGCTGTGCCTGGACGAGCAGGGCTTGGGGCTCCCGCTTTCGCGGTGTGACTTTGGGTAGGTGGCTTGACCTCTCCGAGCTCCCATTTCTGGTCCCCCGTGAGAAGGAGGTTCTGAGGCCTACCCGGGCAGTGCGTCTCACCCCTGCTGCACACTGCCATCGTTCTCCCAGCACATCCCAGAGTTCCTGGCGGCCTGGGCCTGGGGCTGCTGCGCAGGGGGCATTTCACCCCTCCGGTGCCCAAGGGGACAGAGATTCCTTGAAAACGAAAACCAGAATTCCCATTTGGCCCAGCTATTCCCCTCCTGGGTGTCTTCCCAAAGGAGTCAAAGACACTGCATCACAGTGACCCGTGCATGCCACACGACAAGCGAGGGGACTTTGGCTGTAGCGTCAGCACAGGCTGCGAGCGACTTTCCTGTCCACCTCCTGAGTGCACTTCTGTTGGGTTGGTGGGAGTGTGGAGAGGAATGCCACGCAGCCTTAAGAGATGGCTGCTGTAGGAGCCGGTGGCGGGGCGGGACTGTGAGAGTCGGACTGCACCATCGGGTGATGTGAGGCCCAGCAGTAGCTTGGGCCTGGGCCGGACTGGAAGGAGCTGAGGAAGGGACGCTGACGAGTGCTGGGACTGAGGCATTTCAGATGGATTTCTTTCCAACTTTTATTTTTTAATTGGTTTTTTTTTTTTTTTTTTTTTTTT
>NW_004955564.1:294507-300853 GCF_000276665.1 Chinchilla lanigera
TTTATGATCTTCTATCTTGTTCTTCATTTGTACTTTGGGTTCCTCACAGGAGAATTAAACTTGTGTGTCTGATTTATTTCATTAACATGATGGCCTCACAGTGCACCCACTTAGCTATGATGAGCTGTGCTGCTATAAACGTGTGTCTGCGTGCGTCACTGTGGTACCTCGGAGGGGAACGGCTGGGTCACGTGGAATTTCTAGTTTGAGTTTTCTGAAGAGTCTCCACACTGATTTCCGTAGTGGCTGTACTGGTCTATATTTCCCACCTGCAATGTGTAGTAGGGTTCCCTTCTCCCCACAATCTCGCCAGCATTTGTTTTTTGTTTGTTTTTTTGGTACCGGGACTCGAACTCGGGACTTGGCACTTGCCAGGTAGGCGCTTGTACCGCTGAGCTATCTCCCTGGCCCTCACCAGCATTTGCTATTATTTGATTTCTTGATGATGGCCATTCTTCCTGGGGTGAGGCGGTGTCTCAGTGTTCTTTCGGTTTGCATTTCTTAATGGTCAAAGATGCTGAACATTTTTTTATGTATTTATTGGCCATTTGTTCTTCTTCGAAGAAGTGTCTGTTCATCTCAGCTGCCCATATTGTTTTTTTTTTTTTCTCTTTGGAGAGGTCTAATGTTTTGAGTTTTGTATATATTCTAGATGTTAGTCTTCTGTTTGAAGAGCAGCTGGCAAACACTTTTTTCCCACTCTGTAGGTTGTCTCTCCACTCTGTTGGTTATTTCCTTTGCTGTGTAAAAGCTTTTTAATTTGATGTGTCAGACGGATTTTTAAAATTTCAATTTCTATTATTTCGTGTAATAAACCATCATCGTCATTTTAAATTAAAAGCGATTCAATGGGATAAAGATTTTCTTTGCTTGGCATCCTTCACTTGTATCACAGATGCCCAGCACAGGGTGCAGGAAATAGTAGTAGCTCAACAAATATTAACTGAATTAATTAGTCTGGTTGCTTTTGTACTTTCTTGGTAGACTTCTAAAACACTTTGAGCATGGACGTCCCATTGTGGCTTTATATCACATGCCCCTGGGCTGATAATGCTTTCTTTGTCTTTGAAGTTTTTGGTACCAATTTTGACTCAGCCAGTGATAAAGGCAGAACCCGGCACATCATAAAGCCCCTTTCTCCAGTGAGCACAGCTCCCTTGCTGGCCGAGGAGACAGAGGAAAGGGTTCTGTCCGTGGCTTCATCTCTGCTCTGGAATTGATTAGCTGTGTGTTCTCAGGCAAGTCATTCCACTTCTCTGGAGTTTGATCTCCTTATCTCTGGACTACAGTTAATAAGATCTGTTGCCAAGGCAGCTCGTTGCCTGGCAACCATAGGTGCTCCAGAAGTGGTGAGGAGCCCTCTCCTCTGCCTACCACCTTCTGGGCATCTTCGTAGTGACCCACTAACTTGCCAGTCACACAGCCCCCATCTCCCAGACAACAGGCTCCAGGGTGGCAGTTCTCAAGGTGTCAGCAGCCGCCAGGGACTTAACACAAATGCAGAGTCCCAGGCCTGCCCTGCACCTGCTGATCAGAAGTTCTGGATGGGCCCAGCCACCTGGACTTTCCAGGCCTTCCAGGAAGTTCTACTGTTCCCTTGAGCTTGAGGAGCAGGCCTGTAGAATAGGGTGGGACGCTCCCCCTAGGGCCCTGTCTGCACTGCCTGCTTCAGACCACGCTGCAGCACAGCAAGACACTGATGGGTGACAGCCATCTGGAGATCGCAGGGTGCCCCGGGGTGACAGCGGCTCTCTGTAGCTCCTCCTCACCCTGAGCACAGGCTGGAAGCTGCCTGGAGGGACTGTCAGCCTCAGAGGTCAAGTTTTAGTGCGTGCCTGTCTCGTTTTTCTGAAAACCAGGGCCCCCTGCCTGACTCTGCCCTTGAGGGTCCTGCTGGTCTCCACTGACTCTTCTGCTATATCTTCGTTACTTTTCTCTTGTTGCTAAGACAAAATACAAAATTAATGACGGAAAGGTTTATGTAGCTCAGTTTATGGAGGTTGCAGTCTCTAATCAGCTGGCTGCAAGGCAGCGCGCATGGCACCGGGGCAACTAACAGTCCAAGGCGGCACAAGACAGCAAAAGCAGCAAGAGCGAAGTGGGGGAGCAAGCCCCTTTTCCTTCCTTTTACTGTATGCAGGCACGCCACCCACGCCCACACCACCTCCCTGCCCTCCTCTTCCACAAGCTCAGAATGTTTATAAAGTGAGGACCTGGCCCCCTGCTGAGTTACACTTCTAAACCTCTCAAGTCCACAACATGTATCACGCATTACAAGCCAAGACAGTAGTTCCGTGGGTCGAGTGCCCCTGTGGGCTGGGATTTCACTGTTAGGCCAGTGAGGTCTGTAGACCCCAGCGGCCCCTCGCCCACACCTCCCGTCTGTCCTAACAGGTTGTGACCTGTGCTGGTCCAAGCTCATTGCCCCGCCAGGGGGCCCCAGCAGCCAGAGGCCATCGAGCTGTTTGCGCTCCGGCACCGTTGCCTTCAGCTCCCTTTCCCTTCTGTCTCATGAGGTGCAAAAAACACCCCCTGCTGCCACCTTATCAGGCTTTGCCAACTGCCCTGGCCTTGGCTCTGTGGAGAGGTGAGGGTGGTGACCCCAGTGTCACGACGGGAGATAGCATGGCCTAGGAGCAGGGGGCAACTGTGCCCCAGCACCTGCAAGTCCCAGGAGGGGACCAGGGGCGCCACTCCCGTCCAAGGACAGAGGAGGAGAGAAGTCCTGCCCTTCCCTACCAAGCCCGGATGCCTCTCGGAGACTGAGACACAGATCCTGCCCCCCCACCTCCTCCACGGCTCCCGGCTGCCCTTACCTCACCCCCACTCGGTGCCCCTCCTCCTCAGGCTCTGCAGGATGACTCGGGAGCTCCTGTACCCCAGTCTCACCCTCTGCAAACCTCTCGGGACCCAGCTCTGATTCTCTGCTGTCTGCGTGAGCAGAGATGGCCTCGGGACCAGGCCTCTCCCAGCCCCACTGTGCCGGGCTCCTCCCCGGATTTCATAGCGTGTTCTCCACTAACCCAGGAAGTCACTGTCCTCCTGATGGCACCATGCAAGCCGACAAGCATGTCCTGTACAGTCCTGAGCCAGGGTGCAGGAAATAAGAGGGGCTTTGCAGAGCATCAGAAGTGGGGGCGTTGGGCACCCTGGAAAGCCCCATAGGAGGTGGTGCTTCCTCTGGGCTGGGCCTCGTGGCTGCAGAGGGTCACGGGAGGTGGGTGGGGGCTCACGTGAAAGCCGGCTGGATTGGGGTTTTGCTGGAGGAGCCAGGCAGAAAGGAGGGCGGTGCCCTAGGAGACTGGCCCAGCCGGTCCCAGAGCCTGCAGCCCGGGGGACAGCTCAGACATCCCTGGCTGCACCGGGCGCCCGGGCGTGGGCTTTGCGCCGGGGATGGCACGGGTGGGCAGGAGAGGACACAGGAGCTGGCAGCTGTGGTGGCTGTGCAGGGTGAGCTGGCCCTGCTTCTGGCCAGCACACTGGCAGGTGGGAGAGTGGATGGGATCTATGCCCCTTCCGGAGCCGCGTGAGTGACTTACTGATGGGTGAAACCTGGGCAGCGGGCAGTGGGCAGCGGTGACTGCTACGTGTCAGACCCCTGAACCCCAATCTGAAGAGCCCTGGTGTGTGGCGGCTGCTGTTCCCTACAGTGCAAAGACTCCCAGCCAGAGGTCACAAGCTGCAAACCTGAGTGAGGACCTGGGGAGAGCTGCATGTGCTTGCGTGGTCATCACTGGTGTCTCCAGCCACCACTGGAGATGGACGGTGAGAGGGCGGAGCAGAGTGGGAGGGGAGAGACAGCGTGAGGCGCGGGACCAGCATGGGTCTTGGGCACTCGGGATGCCCGTGCACGGAGGCCCAGGGTGGGATCACGAGGCGTGGCTGGCGTGGAAGTGTGGGCACTGCTGGCAAAAAGGCTATATGCAAAGTGGGACTGGAGACACCCAGAGAGCACAGGCAGGAAGAGAAAAGGGGCGGCCTGGGGCCCAGGGAAGCAGCCCATCCAGTGGCCCTTGACTGGCTGGTGTCCTGCCAGCCTGTGAGGAGGGAGTCTTCCTCCTGGCTGGAGTCTGAACACGTCTTCAAGGGGACGGAAACTCCTGCTTTGGGTTGCGATTCGGGAGCTCTTTGGGCCTCTGACCACACTCATGGAGCAGTGGTCAGGGTTTAGACAGGAAAAGATTCAATACAGGACACATAATTCATAGGATGATTTTTATAATATTCACCCAGACAGTCAAGTGCACAGCAGCGTGGGAGATCTGTCCATGCACTAGAATCCGAAGACTCCAGCTGAGGGCCTGGGTCCCGCGGCAGCGTCCTCCATGAGTCCAGCTGGAGGCCTAGACCCAGGACAATGTCTCATGCAAGTCTGTTATCAGGATCTGCGCTGGGAAGGCCCGAAGGCCAGCGGTGGAAGCTACAAAGTCTGCGCCAGCGGGATGAAGGATCTGTGCCAGCAGGCTGAGGGATCTGCACCGGAGCCAGGAAGCGGTCCTCAAGGTACGGACTGTAGCTCCCAGGAAGAGAACTGCAGCCATCCTCAGTGACAGCGAGGCCCCGAGCTCCTCCGATGAGAACAGCTGAGTTCAAATCAGGAAAACCAGCGAGACAAGCTTCTCCAGAAGAATCAACAGCACCATCTTCCCCTCCAGTTCTCCTTTTATGCTGTTGGCAACATTCCTCAGGTGGGCCTTCTGCACCCAAAACCACGCTGACTCAGCTCAAGTGGGCATTCCAAGGTGACCAAGGAGCTCATCCACCACGCACGGGGATCTTCCAAAGCAGCAGAGAAGGGCGCCACTGCTGGGGGACAGGGCAGCCTGGGAAGAGGGGCACTGAATGGCCATGGCTGGCGAAGCAGAGAATGACCAGAACAGGCTATGATGAAAGAAAGGCTGTGGCCATCATACCCTAACCAAACCCAGGCCGGCGGGGGCAGCACTCGGCCTGTGGGTAATCTTCACATCAGCCCTGGAGGAGGGCACTGTCAGCTGGGCAAGTTGGGACAGCGGGGCCCAGCCATGCCGCTTGATGGCGGTGCGTGGCTGCAGCCTGGATCACCTGCCCAGCCTCACCCAGTTCCTCCCCAAACACAAGGTGGGACCTTCTCCTCTGTATCGCCCTGAGTAGAGGGACCACAGTGAGCCTTGGGTTGCTTCTGGTCACTGTCACCGTCATCTCCGTCACTGTCGCCGTCTTCGCCGTCACCCTGACCACCGTGCTCAGTGCCGACCCCACCGTCGCCATCGCCTTCAGCACCATCACCGCCCTTCCCACCAGCATCCCCGCGAATGAGACGGGCCTTTGCGGAGCTGTATTCCCAAGCTTTCCGCAGTGACAAAGTAGGACTCACCCCTTTAACGGGGGCAATTTGAGCTGCAGCCGGGCACTGTGCTGAGCACAGGGCAGGGGCCAGGGGCCTGTCTGCATAGGTGCCCTGCCTCGTAACAGGGCCATGCCTGGCAGGACCCAATAGGCCTGGGCTCCAGGGCCGACTTCCCTCCTGCCTTTGACCTTGGTTGCTGCTGCCTCCTGTGGGGCCGGGGTGCTGCCAGTCAGCACAGTCAGGTCTGGGCAGGCCTAGAGCTGGGCACGTTGGTGTCCGATGGAGGACAGGGAGCGGCCTCGCTATCCGGGCTGGAGACAGCAGTTTTGGGGACTGTGCTGCACTGGAGGTGCCCAAGCCATCCTCGTCTGCAGCAATGTCTGTGCTCAGGGCCACGATGCCCGATGGAGGGTCTGAGGCACGGGAGAAAACTCTACCAGGCTGGGCCCGGCTCTGCCCACTCAGAGCCAGCTCTCGCCTCACAAGCCTGGGCAAGGATGGGCTGCTGCCGTCGCAGATTCTGGGCCTGACTCCAGGCCACTCAGCTCCAGACTTCCTCCTCCTGCCAATCCGCCCTCTGCTCTCCACTCATCTGGTCGGGCAGATCGTGCCTCCCCAGCTGGCCGTGGGGTCAGATCTGCTCTGGCCCTGGTCTAGACTATTCTTACATATGGCAGGCCTGCAGGCTGGGTGAGAGGGAGCACTGTCTCACAAGCCACCCCAGCAGCCAACATCTCTGTGGGTTGAGAAGTCATGTGGCTGGAGCCAGGGATGCGGCACAACCTCAGGAGAGAATGCACACCTGGGGCTCCTTGCTCAACAGTTACAAAGATTTCAAAATGGTAACAGCAGAGCTTCACCCAGTGTGGCCTATTCTGAGGGTCATGTGCCCATGAAGTGGACCCTGGCTACAGGGCTGGGGCTGTAGCCAGCCAGTCATCCATCCATCCATCCAGTCATCCATCCATCCATCCATCCATCCAGTCATCCATCCATCCAGTCATCCATCCATCCATC
>NW_004955564.1:301278-332216 GCF_000276665.1 Chinchilla lanigera
AGTCTCACTGTGTGGTCCAGGTTGGCCTTGAATGCCCTATGAAGCCTAGGCTGGCATCAAACTTGTTGTAATCCTCCCGCCTCAGCCTCCTCAGTGCTGGGATTATGGGCGTGTGCCACCAAGCCTGGCTGATCATCTATATGGTGTCAAATGCCCCATGGCAAAATAATTTTCCAGAGGTCTGTCCTGACCTCCTCCTCTCATCCATTCACAGTTCATTCATTTATTCATGCCACGAGCAGGTGCTGAGCTCCCAAGGCTCATGTGCCAAGCTGGCAGGCTGGCTGGGTCCTGAGACAGGAGATTCCACTGGTCTCACTTTTGTGCTGGCCGTAGGTGAGCATCCCACAGCCACAGTTCCCATGGCCTCTCCTGTCGTGTCCAGCCCAGAACTCTGGCAGCTCCCAGACTGGAATCCGCCTGCAGGGCTTCTCCCTGCTGTGTCGGGGTGCTGAGGATGTCATGGCTCTGCTCCCCTGTGGCGTCCTTCCTCCCCAGAAGAGTAGGGCACGAAGCCCCGCCCTTCATCTTTCTCCACGCCCCTCCGTCTGTCCTCGACCTCAGGGCCCCTTCATCTCCTGCCTGCTGTATCATTATTTTAAAAATGAGGCATCGCCTGACTTGCAGGAAGCACCCGCCTCTGAATGCACAGGCTTGTGATTTGTGCGGATGCACGTGTCCAGCCGCCTCCCTCCAGGAGGACACCCGACGGGCCCCTCCAGCTTCTCAGCCTTCCTACTTTTGAGCGGACGGGTCAGTCTTGCCGGTTCTCAGTGCGGACGTAGGTGGACTCGCGCGTGCCTGGCTTCTGAGGGTCACCAGTCTCTGAGGCTGCATTCCTCCGCAGCTGAGCACTGCTTGCTTGGCAGCCGTCTGTGCTTGTGCTCGCGCAGTGGTGGGAGGTCGTGTGGCCAGTCTGCTTTTGCTTGGGCATCTGGGTGAACACCCAGAACTGCTGGTCACAGGGGAGCCACACAGCTTCCTGGAGGATCCTCATACCTCCCGGCCTCTGCAGCAGCCTCAAGGAGGGCCCTGTGCCTCTGCCACTGGGTCTTCTTCTCACGTACCAAGCTAGCGGGCGCTCCTCCCACACCCTGCTCTGACCAGTGCTCCGCTTGGGTCTGCAGAGCCCAGGGTGCTCTGGCCTGGCCTGGCCTAGCCGCTCCCACCGGCCTGGCGTCTCCATGAAGTTCCCAGTGCAGTTACTGCATGCACCCAGGCTCTGCGCGCACGTCACCTCTGGCCTGCACACAGTGTCCTTTCTGCTGAGCACAGCCCCGCCCTCACATTCCTGGGGACAGCCTCTGCATGGGCTGGTGTCTCCGGAGCACCTTGTGCTGCTGACCTCTGCAAGGGCCTGAGCAGCCTCCTTCGGCTACCTCCACTCGGGCTGGCGCTGTCTGTGCTCAGGGCGGGCACGCAGACCTTTCCTCCCCGCTTTGCGCCCGGAGCCTGTGTGTGTGCTGGCCCCCGGGGGGCTCGGGGCATGCACAGGCCAACCAGGCGAGCACACGCTGAGGTTTAGGTGCCACACAGTGAGGTGCGCACATCTTCCACGTGCGGCTCCAAGTTGTGCAGATGTGCACACCCGTGACCTCAGTGCAGTCAATGTGGGACATGCGCAGGCCCGCGGGAGGCTTCCCTGGGCCCCGAGGGGTCTTTTAAACCTCTTTTCTGCGTGTTGAGCCCCCAGCTCCTTTTGCCTGTTCCTGATATTGACAGAAGTGGCGTCACACAGGACGTCCTCTCTGCAGTCTGCTTCTCTCAGCGTGGATCCTCTGGCTCAGTGCGGCAGCTCCCCGGCCTGAGCCCTCCACCCTGGGCTCCGCATCGCCCTGAGCCTGTACCTGGCTGTTTGCTTCCCGAAGTCCCTTCTGGTTCTGTTTCCTTCCTCAGCCCCGGTGGGGCTTTGTTTGTAAAGTCCTGGTCTCTGAGCACACGAGGCCCTCTCTTCCTGTGCTCAGCAAGGCGGCCCTGATGTGCAGGATGTGTGACATCCGTGAGAAACACGAGCCATGGTCCGGCCCAGCCGCTCCCAGGGGACCTCAGGCAGCGTGACCAGTGCTTCTCCCTCCTGGGCCTTGCTGTGTCCCTCCGCGACACCATCCTTCCGGCCACGCATGTCTCCTTGAGCCCCGGGGAGGACAGCCTGGCCACTCCTCCTCCACGCTTGGTGCTGTGGCAACACGGAGCAGGCACCTTGGCACACTCCTGACTGAATTCTCACATGGGGCCCCAGCCCAGCAGGACCAGCAGCCTATGGATCAGCAACCCAGGCCCAAGGGTCAGAAACCCTGGGGTGAGGCCGCAACCAGTGCCCCACAACCTCTAGGGGTTCTGGTGCATGTGTGCGTGTGTGCCAACTGCCGGCTCTGGCCCATGCCCATGTGGTGGGGAGCAGTCAGGGCAATGGGCAGGCATGTGCTACCATCATCCCAAGAGGAGGGAAACGGGATAGGAGACAAGGCTGTGCGGCTAATGTGACCAGACAACCAGGGCTTCCCCAGGGAAACCTGTCCTCAGGTGGCATGAGGTCAGCGCTGACGCACACAGACCCGATCCCAGCTCATCCCCTGTGAAGGTGCCCTGCCCGAGGCGTCCTACTCTCCCCTCCTCTGCCCGGCTCTGAGCCCTGCAAGGCTGAGCCCCAGACACTGTGTGCCCTGCTCCCTGGCCCGCTGGCTCCCGAGTGTGTCTATTCTGTGGGAGGCAGGGGCTGGGGGTCCGTGGGCAGCGGGAGGGTGCTCAGGGCCGTGAGGTACTGGGTGCCTGGCTCCGTCCCCTGCTCGGGGAAGGACGAGGTAGGGCGCTTGCCCTTGAACCTTGTCCACACACGCCCAACCAGGTGGGAAGGAGGGAAGCCGGGGGTCTGGCTCTCCGGGGGGCAGCGGCCTGGTGTTCTGGCTCAGGGTGTGCTTGAGGTGCGTCAAGTGTTTGGCTGCTGGCTGGGCCCAGGGTCACCATGCATCCTCCCAAGTTTGCTGCACAAGAAACCTGAGCTCACGGCATCTGGCAGTGTGCACGTTAGCCCTCTCCTTCCCCGGCTCATCTGGTGACCCAGGACAAGGGGATGGTGTCACGAGAGTGCTTCCCAAACCCACTGACTGCACACCCTGCTTCTCAGGCATCTTGTAGAGCTTGAGTTCCCTGGAGCACACTTGGGGAACTGCGGGTTATACATTTATAATACTGACTGTCCCCCTTAAAGGCCTAGAGACCGGGAACTCTGTGAGTCAGGGCCAGCGGTTGATGCTAAAGGGTCAACAGCCCCTTAAGTCTCTTGCCCCTGATCACCCAGTATAATCACTGGGGCCATCTCCTAACCTGTTGACTTAACGGGGTGTGGCCAGGGGAATTTAAAAAATTCCCCAGGTGACTGCAATTGTGTAGGCAGGGTGGGAACTGTCCTCTAGAGCTGGGGCGGTGGGTGAGCTGGAGGGTGGGGGTCTCTCTGTACCACAGTAAGGGCACAGGCTGCAGAACGCGGGCAGTGAGGTCCTCCTGGATTTGGCACTGACCCACCCTTGGTTCCGAGCCCAACACCTTTACAGAGCCACCTGTCCCTAGAACATGCTCAAAGAGGAGGGACAAGGGCATCAAGAAGACTCAAACCCTGGTCTTGAGGGGCCTGACCAGGCCTGGAGATAGCACGCGGTGCTCAGAAACGAGCTGCTGGGCGTGCCACTTGTCACCGGCCCTGGGCTCTCCCAGCGTGGACTTTATCTTTGAAGCCGCTCCGGGTTTCTGCCTGACCCGACTGGGATGGGGGTCGCAGAGGAAGCGATGGGGACCCTGGGATAAGCAGCAAGATGAACGCAATGGCAATGATTCTCCCGGGCTGGGCAGGGGAGCGGCTCACCCATGGCTGCACTGCGTGGTTCAATGAGCACATGAATTTTCATGAGCAGGAGGGCTAGGCCCGGGTTAGGATGACAGTGGGGGACTTGGGTAGCAGCAGGTCTGCTGGGCCTGCTCACCTGACTGCCCGCTATCTGGCTTCTGGCCCAGGGCTGCACTCGGACCCTGCTTGGTGAGTGCCATGGGAAGGGTGAGTTTCCTTGACTCGAGGGAGACAGGTAACCAGACTGAGAACAGGGGCCAAGCACTCCGGGTCTCACAAAGAGCATGTGCAAAGGCCAGGGGCTGAAAGGGCTAAGCTCATCTGAGAACCACCAGCGACCTGTTGTGAACTGGGGGGAGAAGGAGGAGGCTGGAGAGCTGGCACGGGGGAGGCACTTGGGGCTTCATGGGGCAGCACAATTGGAAACCCAGCCTCAGGGGCCGTTCCCGCTGTGACCCGGCAGGTACGTGCCTCCAACGCGCTGGCCTCAGCTTCCCTACTGGGGGATGGAAATAACAAAGGCCAGCCCTCGCCTCTTGGGACTGGGACTGGTGCTTGGCTGGGGATTGTCCTGGGCTCGCAGCAAGCTGTGCACAGGTTCCTGCACTGTCACTGCCACTCTGAACTCTGGAGAAGCAGCCCAGGCCGGGTCCTGGCCAGCTGGCTGGGCTGGACTCTTCTCCACTCCAGCTGCTCCCTCCCATGGCCTCGCATGCCGCCAGCCACCCTGCTGCTGGGTGCTAAGCAGGCCGTTCCCTGCGGTCTGTGTCTCCCATGGCTGACCACATTCTGGAACCCAGCCTCAGTGTGTGGGGGCGGGGCAGGCAAGGCACCACCCACTCTGGGTGACAGGGAGCCAGCGAGTAGGTGGGGCGCTGCGGGCGGGTGGGTGGGTGGGGTGTTTCTGAGCGTACCCAGGGACACTGTGTCCCTCTCTGATCCACCCGGCTCCTCCCAGGGTACGTGGGGCCAGGTGCTGGGCACACAGCTGACGCTTGGGGCAGGGAGTGACGGGCTTCAGGAGGCAGGTGCAGCGTGGGGAGCAGGGCGGGCCCTGCGGAGGAAGCTGGCCTGGCCACCTCCTCCCCATGGCAGGGCAGTGGGGCGGGAAGCCCACTCCTGCCCAGGTGCCAGGGCTGCTTCTATCCTCCCAGCACTCTGTGCCTCAGGGCTCAAGCGGAACCCTCAGAGGCAAGCGCAACTCTCGTTTGCACCGCAATCCCTAGCAAATCTCACCACCTTGCGCTCCCTGCTGGCGGCGGGAGTCAGAGAGCACCAGGCAGGGAGCCTGGAGGCTGGAGCTGGGCCTCTGGGTGGCCACAGGATTGGGGCAGGACCCAGGGAGGTCCCTATCAAGACCCCAAGGGCCAGGGCGCGGAGCTGTTCACTGATGAATGACACTGCTCGGGGGTGGCCCTGAAGCCCACAGACTCCCTGCGAGTCTCGGCAAAGGCTTCAGCTGAGGGCGCAGTCAAGGCCACCATCACCCCAGGGTGGCCCGGGGCCTGGTGATCCCGGCAGGGAGGAAGCCAGGCCTGAGCAGGGTGGGCGAGAGGGTGCCGACGGTCAGGGCACACGATGGAGGGAGGGGCACAGAAAATCGGGTGCCGAGGGAGCAGGGCTGAAAGTGCTGCCTGGACTTGGGGTCCCCGCTTCCCAGTGGGGGGCTCCTGCTTCTCACCTAGGCCCGTTCTTTCTCCTGCAGCATGCTGGCCGTGTGCCGGTTTCAACCCTCTCCTCCCACGTGACGACTCAGCGTGGGGTCAGGGGCCTGTGCGGAGTCCAGGGCCCCGTGATCTATGGGGTGCATCACCAGCCAGCGCCACTACCCGAATGCCGTAGGCCTGACGGCCACATCTGCAGTGGGGCGGCGGTGACAGGTGCTCTCAGGCATGGCAAGGACAGAGTCCGCGGGGCGGGAAGGAAGCTGGGGGAGAAGAGCGGGGCAGGGAGAGGGGTGTTCCGCGTCGGGATCTCACACGTGAGGCTCCGCAGTTCTTTCTTTTCTCTGGACAGTCTCGCTACGCGGTTCAGGCTGGGTTTTGTGCAAGTGAGACTAGGGCCCAGTCATCACCCCACCACTGCAGCCAGGCCTCCAGCGGCCTTTCCCTGGGACTGCCCAGCCAGGACCCCCGCCACCTGCACCTTCTCAAGGGAGGGGACTCCCCGCCTCACTGAAGATGCTCACGGTGGACCCAGAATCCCCTGCTTCCGACAAGCCTCGTTAAAATGAGCTGCTGCTGCGGCCTCCGAAGGACGAGGGCCAGGAGGCTGCCAGCCTGTGGGACTCAGGGAACCCCGAGGCGGGGCGGGGGCTCCCTGGCGGCACTGCGGCTGTCGCTTTTGAGAGCTGCCTCGGCACACGTGGCCTGGCACGTAGGCTGCTGTGCAGCCCCCGCCCCGTGGCTGCCTCCAGATCCCAGGCAGAGCAAGGGCGAGCCGCCCAGCCCCAGAAGTGAGGTGGGATAGGTAACCACGAGGTGCGGGGTATACCTAAACACTGTCCTTTCCAGAAGACTGCAACTTCAGGAACCACCCAGAGCACCCCGCCGCACGCCCCCGCCAGGCATCCGTATCAACACTCCTTTGGGTACAGTAGATGTTAGTTCCCTCCCAGAACCATCGCACCCCAAATTCTCCAGAGATACTGCAAGCCCCTCAGCTGGCTTCACTGAGCAAGGAAGGAGCAAGAGCCTCACCCCGAGATAAAGGAGCAGGGTGAGCAAACCAAAGAATGCTTAACATCCCTATTTCAGTAAAAGGAGGAGAAAGTGAGACACGGAGACACTATAAAGTGGGCTAGTGCCTTGGGGGGCCCCCTCTCCCCGGGCTTTTCCACCCCTTAAAGAGAAGTGTTCCAGTCCCACACTGGGTGGCACCTCCTTTCTGAATGCTGCACCCCACGCTCAAGTGCACCTTAAACCTCTAATACATGCTTTCCACGCTTCTTACTAACTTGTCCTGAAAATTTCTTCCAAGACAGTCATCAGTGAACCTGCTACAAAAGGGTGGCTTACACGCCTGACTCCGGCTCCAGGACACTCCAGACCTGCCCGGAGATGAGTGAGCGGAGTGGGGTCAAACATGGGGGCAGACGGTGACACTCCCAAGAATTGTCAGGACACTGCGAGAGGAGAAACGGGGTCACAGCGTCGGGGCTCGAGCAGCCCGGAAGCTTGGCTCCCCCTTAGTGCAGCAGTGAGCCTGGACAGGGGCTGGGGAGATCCCCACACGGCCACCCAGAAGGCCACACTTGTTACCGAGCAGCCATAGAAGCCTTTGACTCAATAAAAACCTCACTTGGAAAGCAAATACGAAAATTTTGTTTTGTTTTTGTTTGTCTTTTTGAGACAGGGTCTCACTATGCAGTTCAGGCTGGCCTTGAGCTCACTATGTAGTCCAGGCTGGTCTCAAACTCGCAACGATCCTCCTGCCTCAGCCTCCTGAGTGCTGGGGTTACAAGGGTGCTTCACCATGCCTGGCTCAATATTGTTTTGTGTGGGGCTGTGCAGGACACCTGGCTGGGTGACCAAGTGCAGGCTCGGACAAGTCACAAGTCACATCCCCGGTCCCTGGGCTCTCTCGAGTTCCTGCTGTGTGAGGCTCCCATGTCTCTGCTCTCGCCGCCTCCGCCCCCGCTCCTGTCCCCCACTCTGCTGCAGCACGACCCAGTGACCTTCACCGGGCCTTATATTTCAAGGGCACAAAGCAGGATATTCGACAGTGCTCTCTGGGCTTGACAGGTGTCGGTGTAAATGAGAGTACTTTCAACACTCCCTGACATTTATTAATCTCTTCCTTTTCTTCTGCCTTTCTGAGAGAAAGCAACAATAGCTAACTAAAATTTATGGATACTGTTTTGTTTTTATCCTGTAGTTTTTACTCCTTAATTCTATTCAGTGACAAATGAGTTATTTTGTTCATGACATAAAAAAATCACAATGACAGCTGGGTGCAGTGGCACATTCCTGTAGTCTCAGCTGCCTGGGAGGCTGAGGCAGGAGAATGACAAGTTTGAAGCCAGCCTGGGCAACTCAGATCATGTTTCAAAATAAAATTTTAAAAAGGGGGTGGAATATAGTTCAGTGGTAGGGTACTTGCTTAAGTATGTGAGCGCCTGGGTTTAATTCCAGTGCAGAGACACACACACACACACACACACACACACAATTACAATGGTCAGCAAAGGACTGATGTTTGGGAACCATGGCTCCTAAACTGAACAGGATTTGGATTGTGATCTGAGCTTCAGCTTGAACCAGAGAGAGAGGCCCTGTGGACCGAGTCAAGGCCCATGAAGGGCCTGGGGGTCCTTGTGGGCACTTGGGCTGCCCATACTCCAGCCTCCAGGAAGTGACCTGGAGACGCAGAGCTGAGTATGGGCTCTGGCTGGGGCAGAGGAGTCGGGTGAGTTCTGGAAAGCCGGGGAAGCTGGCTCAGGTAGCCCTGGGCTCCTGCAGCAGTTCTGAGATTTGCTACGGGCCCTGAGAGAGAAAGAGCTGGCTGAGCAGCTCAGCGCAAGTTTAACGCCTGGGCGGGTGCCTCACCCGTTAAGAACTCAGCACTGGGGCTGGGGATGTAGCTCCGGGCGGTGGAGCGCTTGCCTAGTGTGCAAGGTCTTGGGCTCCATCCCAGCATCACCGAAAACAAATACAAACAACCAAACCAAAACACTCATCGCTAGGGTCTGCCTCCTGGAAGACGCAGGCGATCCGAGCAGCGCCAGCTAGTGGCAACAGGGCGGATAATGCCTGGGATGACCGCGGACCCGGCAGGGCCGGGATCCACTGTCCCAGCAGGAGAATAGGCACTGAGCTATCCACGGCAGAAGCTGACAGCGCTAAGCAGCTGCCTGCTGTCCCTCAAGTGAGGGCTGGGTGGCAGTGGGGTCTGAGCGAGTCAGACGACTCCCAGCACGATGAACGAGTGGCAGCAGGGCTGTGCTGGTGTGGCCTGCACACAGCAAACCCGGACTCCCGGGGTGAAGGGATTCTGTACAGAGCTACACCATGACCCGGGGTGGGAGGCTCTATGCCCATGTGCAGGTAGCCAGTGAAGGCCGGGATGCAGAGGACTGCCCCAGGAGGGAGGGGAATTCTGGACAAGCCTTGAAGGGTGGCCTGCCATGCCGCGCCAGGAGAGCTGAGGGCTCCTCAGTGGAGGTGCCTGGAGGATGCAGAGCAGTGACCCGCGCTTCCTGGTGGGCAGCTGGCTGGGGCAGTCCCCTGGGTCCCTGGGGCCTCGGCAGGAGCCGGGAAGAAGAGACGGCGTCACAAGCCGCCTCCCCAGGCAGGGAGATAGTGTGCAGAGGCTTCCTGGAACGACTCCCCAGGTCTGGTCCCTCTCATGCAGGAGCCCTGGCCTTTTCGAGGCCACCCCTGGGTCTCCCCCAGTCCCCGCACAGTTAATACACAGGGACCAAGCCACGCCCAGCCCCACCCCCTGCCAGCACTGCAGAGACTGACAGTGAGGGGCGTGAACGAGGCGGGAGTCCAGATCTGTCACGCATGCTGCCAAGGGGCCCAGCCCAAGCTCTCACAGCCCTCCCTCCTAGGGACCCCCGCACCCTCCTTCACACGGACCCCCGCTGCTGCTCGAGAGACACCGGCCTCTGGTCCACCCACCACAGAGCCCGTTCCTCGTTTACAGACCTGGCCGAGTGAGCCTGGGGTAGGAGTCAGGGCAGCCCCGGAAGACTGAGCTTCCATGAGGCGGCACTGAGCCAAGGCCCGGCTCCTGTGCTGCCCGTGGTTCAGCTGTGTCTGGGCGTGGACCTCGGCCTGGCTGCTCCGCCTTCCCTTGGATTTTCTGGGCCCATGTTCAGTTTGCCCTGAACCAGCTGGGGCTGGGGTCCGCCTCTGGCAGCTGAGGGTTCTGACCATGACAGCAAGCGCTATGTCCGCTTAGGACTTAGAGAAGGTGTGACAGCCTGGGACGGTCCTGCTGAGTTCACAATGGCGGTGCACTAAAGCTTCCCAGCGCTGGTTAGGCGGCCCAGCCAGGCTGCCTTTCTGCCCCATTCCCCTTTGTTTCCGCTGAAGTGGGCGGCTGCAGGTCCAGCCTTGTGGGGCTTCTCTCTGGGCCTGGCTGTAGCTACGTCCTTTCGGGCTGGCCAAGGGGTGGATCAGAGTGCCTGTCAGGAAGGAAGGGAAGCCTGGGAGTGTGCATGGAGGGCACCCGGCGGGAGCAGAGCCCCAGGAACGGTGTCTCCCTTCCTTGGTGAGGTGAAGGACGCAAATGGTAAAAAAGCCCAGGCGAGAAAGACCTGTGGTCACCTCTGTCCATTTTACTAAAAGGCAAATAAGGCAGGAACCTTCTGCGGTGAACAGAAATTCCCAGGCAGTTTCTCTTTCTAAACAGACTTCAGATTCCAGTGAGTGTCTCAAAACCCCATTCCAAGTCGGAAAGAGATGTTCACTCAATTTAAATCTTCAGCGTATCTCACCCTTAATTCAAACAAAGCCTAGAACAAGCTAATGGTTGCAAAAATGTGGAGGGGCTCCCTTTTCCTTTGAAGGCACCTATGAAATAAGAAGGAAGTCCCCTCTCCCAGGAGCATCAGGTCCCTAAGGCCGTGAGAGGGGAGAGCTAACTCTTCACTGAGCAAAACCCTCCGAGTGAAGGAGGGAGGAGGAGAGAGGCAGAGACAGGCAGACGGAGGGGCGTGGGAGACCCCTGCTGAGCAGGTCAGGACTGGGACAGGAGGCAGCTGGGACAGCGGGCTGCTGCCTGGCCCCGGCCCCTCCGCAGCGTGGGCTGCTTAGCTATCAGAACTTGGGGGCTCCCTCAGGCCGCATGCCATGCAGTGCCCAGAGGAGACCGGGAATGAGTCAGTCACTGCCAACAGAGGCCGGAGAACCATAAACAGCCCAGTAACCAAGTGAGGGACGGCAGCTCTGCAAGCCTCCACGCAGGCGCCTGAGGGATGAGTACACACGCGCGTCTCTACAATGACTGGCAGCACAGCTCTGCTCAGCGAGCGTAGGCAATGTTTACGTGTGTCTCCTCGAGCAGGGTGAGGCACCCCTTGTAACCCAGATAAGGATGAGGAACTGGCAAAGCAAAGGTGCGAAGTGGCAAGGCTAGGGTTCAAGCCGGGCACTAGCTGAAGCCAAGCCCTGTTACAGCATGTGCAGCCCAAGTTCATCAGCACCCTTCGGATCTGAGCCCCCATGGGGCACTAGGCTGAGCCTTGTGGATGGGATAGACGGGGCTGGGGTCCATCTGAAGCAGAGACAGGCTCTGCCGTATGGGGGGCAGGCTGTGGTCTTAGCCTTGAACTTGGGGCACCGTGGAAACTAAGTCAAGGACAATTTACCGTGCACCTACCGAGAGCCACCACCTATCGGGCACTTCGCTGAGGAAGAGGCAGTGGTCAGAGGGGCTGCCCAGTGCCCCGGAGAGCAGGTGGGTGGAAACAGGTCTGGGAGACTGAACACCTGTGCTCTTAGCTACAGGTGCCCTTGCAGTGCTGTCCCCTGGGCACTGGGCAGCACTTGCCTGTAGGACAGACTGAAGCTGGAACCTAGGGAGCTATTTCCTTGCCCCCAGGGCCAGCTGCTGCGGTCTGCTCAGGAGCTCTGCTCTGCTGTGGTGGTCGCAGTGCAATGGACGACATGCTGTGCAGTCACCGGGCGGGGGGGTCACCGCTCGGTGGGGTGTCAAGCTACAAGGGACCTTCTGTCCTTTGGGGCTCCTGGATATGTGCCGGAGGTAAAGAGCCAGCGAGGGGCTTTGGGTGCGTATGTGATTTATCACAGCTCCTTCCCGAGGCAGGAGAAGGGTGCTAGTGTGTCCACCTGTTGTCCAGCCAGCCAGCCAGCCTTTGCTGGGCACCAGCTAAAGGCCTGTAGGAAGACAGCCACTAATGACGGTGGGAACGGAGGGACGAGTCCCCAACTTCACAAATCTGCTTCTCTTGGCTTTTATGCTTTTGAATTCTCTTTAGGAAGAGGTAGAACAGGGAGCGGAGTCGTGATTTCAGGGCGCAGCTGCCACCCCGAGGCGCAGACGCGGCACCTCTCCTGAGCCAAGGGCAGTGACGGGTACTGCGACACTAGGCCCTGGGAGCACCTGGGCCGCAGCAGCCTGGGGGCTGGCAGACGAGAGGGGAGGCAGATAGCCCGGGGTGCCAGGCGTGGCTGGGCTGGAGCCTGGGCGACACTGCTGCCCCGCGGGCTCAGCAAGAGCCAGCATTCTGGTGACCACCGCCACACTAACAGGCCGTCAAGTCACAGCACAGAGGACGGGAAGGAGCCAGCATAGATCTGGAAGACGAGGAGCAAGCAAGGCGAGGGAACTAGCATGCCTGAGACAGTGACACACGCAGATGCAGCAGGCACACACGCGCAAGGACACATGCACATGCACCAACACACCCTCCCGCACCTTCACTCCTGTTCCACTCAGAGCCCCACACATCCCTGTGGGCTGCCCAGGGCTCAGCGGTCGCCTCCGAGCTGATCCGCCTCCCCACAGACTAATCGTAAGGACAACCACAGTTAAAGAATCATGTTTAATGCTTTACAGAACAAACTTGTTCTTTACTATTCAGTTCATTATGAACTTGAACTACTGTCATTTTAAAGCTCAGAACTCAACTCAGGTGTCCAGCAGCAACGTCCCATGGTCAGCGACTGAACTCACGCGGCTCTGCAAAGTCAGGTGCCTGGGTAGAGTTAGGTGCTTCAGCTTTTCCCTGGCAGAACGCAGCACAGCCCAGAGAGGCAGCCCTGGCAGCCACAGCCGAGGCCCGCCCCGCCAGCTGGAGGGAGGATGTGTTCCGGCTGGGCCACCTGACATTGTCTTAGGCCCACAGTCACCCCCAGGTGCCAAGACACAGAGGCCATGGGGCTTCCTGGCACTTTAGGGGGCACACAGTGACCCCCGGGGGTGGGCACCTCCTTTGGGTGGCACATCTTTGCCAGAGCAGCATAGCTGCGTGCTGGCCTCAAGGAGTGCCCTGCTGCAGCAGGTGACACAGCACAGCTGTGGCTTTCCTCACTCCCCCAGAGGGGCCCTTCTGGTGTGGGGCCCTGGGCTGCAGGACGGCTGTGCCTAGAGCTTGCTGTTCTTCTGGAACTGGGCCACCAGGCTGAGGACCTGCTCGGAAGCTCTGATGCTCTTGGAGCCCAGGTAGGTGGTGCTGTTGGGGCCCGTCTCCTCTGGGTAGTAGCGGTAGTTGGCCATGAGGCCACAGGAGCTGGTGAGGCCCCTGGGGCTGCTGTCGCCCATCCAGTTAAGACGCCACATCACGGCTCCATTCTGCAGATGGAAGTTGGCCACGGGGTTGAGGGCATAGCCGCGGTGTTTCTCACCATACAGGTACCAAGCACAGAGCCGCATCAGCGGTGCCCGGAGCACCCGCACCAGCTTCTCTGACTGTGCCCATTCACTGTTGCTGAGCAGGACCTTGAGGGTCTCATGGATGGGGCCACCAACAACCTCGGTGATCTCTTTACATTCTGACTCTGTGAACAGTTCGTTCCGCCCGTGCTCCTTTGTCTGCGAGCCCAGAAGCCCCAGGAGCCACTTGGTGAATCCAGGTATGGGCGACAGACTTGAAAAGGCCCCCAGGTGAGGAAACTCTTTCTGCATAGCAGGTGGATGGAGAGAGGGAGGCGGAGAAAACACAGATTCAGCAGACTCGAACCCACACGGGACACCTCTCAACTCAGCCTAGCGTCACTGCTCTGGAGTTGACAGAGTGACATGTGACAGGAATTACCGTACTTTTCTTCTTTCAAGGCACATGTATTAGGAAGCTGGTGTGTGCCAGGGCCTGGAGGCACCCGAGTCCCCAAGATGAGACTTCAGGGTGCTGACTCCATCTGTAGCCATTTTCACGGTGGCGAAACAGAGGCCGGGAGTTGCCTACAATTAAACAGAGCGCTGGCCCCTGTACCATGGTCATCTCTGACCACAGGCCTCACCTTCCCACTGCGCCACGCCCTCTGGGAGGCCTCTGTGGGCCAGAGTCTGGGCTGATACTTGCCACTCAAGTGTGTGGGCGGTGCCCCTTCAACCGTGAGGGGACGGGAGGGGCAGGCAAGGCTCTTTCACCACCAGACCACGTGATTCACTCATTCCTGTTCAATTTGTACAGAGATCTTGATCATTTTTAAAAGTCCAAAATTTTATGATTATAAATGTAGTATGTGCTCATTATATATACATATGTTTTTTTAATTTATGAAAGAAGAAAAAGAAACAAGCGTACTGCGCCACCGTGAGACACCTGCCGTCAAGAGTCTGGTAAGAGTAAGGCCTTCTGGTCTCTACGCATTTACACGGCCAGGCAGCTTTCGCACAGCCTGCATCACAGATTTACACCAGCAGCACTTTCTAAGTATCATTTAAAAGTCAAAAGTACAATTTTAAAGACAGAGTCATAATGAAATATAACGTACAGTTTACATGATATAAACGCGATCATGGCTCCCTGAGCCATGTCCCTCTTGCTGGACATTTGGGGCAGCTTCTTTTTTACGTTTATAAACCCAGCAAACCCTCTCGTGCAGAAGGGCCATGTTCCTTTGAGGTTCTCGGGGGACTCTGGCTCACAGCTGAGTGCAGGAGTGGCCCTGCAGGGTGGCTCCCGGGTCAGGGAGCCGTCTAGCGGGGCGGTGGTGAGGCCAGAATCCAGGGTCCTGCTCACCCTCGTCATTGCCTTTCTTACCCTCACTTCCCCGTGCCCGCACACCAACCGGCACAGACAAGGACTAAGAAGAAGCCCACGAATCACAGGTGGCCTGTTACCACCTCTGGGGGAAAAGCAGCAGAATGGCCATAGAAACTGCATGCTGAGCTCTCGGGCAGAACTGCTTAGGAGTGGAAGTAGATGCATGGACGCATGGACTCCACTCTGCTGTCCTCCACCGCAGTGCCCATGCTGACGCAGCACAGTGGTCAGCGGTCTGGTCACTGCCTGAGCTGACCCCCTCTTGGGAGCTCTCCCAAGTGCCTGATGGGACGGCTTCAAATCTAGGCCCAGAGCAGCCACGCATTGCTGCTGTTCGGCAGAGGAAGCGTCCTTTGGAGGCAGCAAGACGGGGTGAGGCCAGCAGCAAGCCACAGTGCCTGGCTGGTCCAACCAGGCTGTGGGGAAGTCCTGAAGAGGGATCGAGCGGAGCCAGAGGCCCTGTGCAGTGCAGGAGGGCCAGGCACGGCGTGAGGCCTCGGCCCAGACAGTGGGGCGTGAACGGGGCCGCAGGGACAACGTAAGCGGTCAG
This sequence comes from Chinchilla lanigera, assembly GCF_000276665.1. Taxonomy (NCBI): domain Eukaryota; kingdom Metazoa; phylum Chordata; class Mammalia; order Rodentia; family Chinchillidae; genus Chinchilla; species Chinchilla lanigera. Next base: position 316,351 of record NW_004955564.1, read on the forward strand.
GTGTGCCCCGCCAGCCAGGGCGAGGCTGCCTCCAAGGCTCACGTTCTCAGCCCACAGCTGCACTTGCGCTCAGCGACAAGCTGGGCTCCGGGTGGCCTCTCTCCACAGCCTTGTGGCTCCCAGGAAGTGCCAAGTGGCGGCAGGCACTGTTCTACTCCTCCCTTCCTTCTGTACTCCTGTGCCCAGGGAGCGGGCAGAACCCATTATGTGCCAGACGGCGGGGTGCACCAGTGGGACTGAGCATTTGTAAAGGGGGCCACCGGGCCTGGGCCTGTGCCCGCAAGGCCGCACTCACCTGCAGCTCCCTGAGGACACGCTTGATGAGGAAAGTTCCCAGCTCGACGCCCTGCAGTCCCTGCTGTGTGAGGCTGATGGAGTAGAAGATGGCGGTGGTGATTCTGCTCCGCTCCTCTGTCTCTGACGGGGGCTGCTCCTTCACGATGGCCTGGGACACACGAACCAGGGGTCCCTGGTGGGCAGGATGCTCTCCCGCTCACCCCACCCCCGCCACTGGCCGTAGGGTGCCTCTCAGAGGTTAGTGGTTTAGGCTGCCATTCTCTCTGCTGTCCTGAAAATTCTCACAAGTGACCATTTCACAACCCTTCTGCAGTGCCTGCTCAGTGTGCCCATTTCCTTCATTGTGAAACTCTTGTGCAAGCTCTGCTGAATGGCACTGCAGCCCCTTTTTGCCCTTGCAGGCCTCCGTACAAACTGGCATTCACTTCCGAAGTGCCTCCTGCACCGAACCTGTGCCAGGGCCAATGTAGCCACCTGAGTTCTGGTGTTTGTACATTTTTGTCAAAGGCCAGATCCTCTACTATTTAGTCATTTTTGCTCCTGTCTCTGAATGTTAGTTTTTCCAATTTCTCAGTAGGCCAATGTAATTTTTCGTTTTTCAAAATTTACCCTTTAAGGGCTCTTCTCTATAGTTTAAAAATTTTGTACCAATATCCTGTATTTTACTAAATGAAAGCACACAGACACACATATGAAACAATCTACGAAGACACTTCTGCTGGGAAGTTATCTGCTGAAGCCTGACTCCATCAGCTCACCCTGCCGGCAGGTCCCTGGAGCCCTAGTACTGTCAGCGCACTAGCAGGCGGCTCCTTTCAGCTTGCTCTGCGGCAGGGACATCAGCTAGCTTTGGTAGAACACACCCAAGCAGCGTTAACTTCTGTCAGCCACACTGGGTTCCTGACGGAGGGCTGCTTAGCCCAGAGCTAATGGAAAGCACTTTCTGCTTGGGGTCAAGGACAGCAGCTAGGTTTGAATCTCTGTCCCATCTTTACTTGCTCTATAACTGTGGGCAAATTACAGATATTCCCTAAGCTGCAGTTTTCTTATGTCTAAAATGAGGCCATATAATATAACTAGTACCTAGCTCATGCTTCGCATGGAGCAGTCCATGGACCGATGGACACAAGAGTACACCCCACAGATATCCCAAATACTGTCCGTAACCTGGATTGTTACTCCACAATAAATCAAGGTTGGTTTCCAGGTCAAACATAAACCCCCACCACTATTTAAACACACAGAGATCGTGTGTGTGTGTGTATGTGTGTGTGTGTGTGGCAGGCATGTCTACACAGCATTCCCCGAGCATCCTCCACTGAGGGACAGCAAGGTTCCTGAGTGTTCTGCAGAAAGCAGCGTTGCGTGCCGGGACTCTGGAGTGGGGTCTCCAGGTCACTCAGAGGAAGGCATCCCGCCCTGGAACACACTCGAGCTGCCCTCTCAGGGGTCCTGGTAACTTCCAGTCCCACTGCCCTTCACACTTCAAACCTCTGAGGGAGTCTCCTGGTGACTGGGGGCACCTGTCTGCTTGCCCTACTCAATGACCATGACATCTCAGATGCAGAGACTCTGCCCGGGACACCTCTCCTGGGAAGGCCTGTCACCCCTCCTCACAGGCTATTCCGGCCCCCCATCCTCTGGGGCTGAGCAGACCCACTCTGGCCCAGGGTCTCACACTTGTATCCACTACTGTGATCACCCACGAGACCTGCTCTCCCGTGTGTGCTGCCCTAGAGCCCTGAATGTTTGGACAGGCTTGTCATGCTCCTCCAGGAGGGACCAGCCAAGGCCACCACACCCACAACCTCCACCCACCAGATCTGTACCCATCTGTCACCTTCTCAGTCAGCAAGTCAGCATCCTATAAAGTCCCTCAGGCACTTAGCATGTGCTGGAAAACGGAACCATGTGTCCTGTCTCTTCTGCATCACCGCCTGCCGTCACAGAAACGTCCTGCCACAGACCCCTGGTGTAGCAGAGTGCAGCTGAGTCAGCACCACCAGGCGGACGCTGTCCTGTGCCTGGCTTGCCTGCACTGCTCATCTCTACATTCTGTGATTCCATGTCTGCAGGTTTTACCAGCCCAAGTACAAAGTCTGAAAATTCAAAGCAACTATTTTTAAGAAAGAAGGTAAGCCGGGCCTGGAGGGACACGCTTGTAATCTCAGTGCTCTGGAAGGCTAAGCCAGGAGGATCTGTGAGTTCAAGGCCAGCCTGACCAACAAACCCTGTCTCAAAAACAAACAGCAAACAAAATAAAATAAAACTGTTATGGTTTGTGTCTGCATGTCCCCCCAAATCCTCATGCAGACATGGGGCAGGCTTCTAGATATTTGATTGATCCATAGTCCAATGCTGGGATTATGGGTGTGAGCGCTACATCTGCCCCTGGGGCAGATCATTTGCATATGTAAGGGAGAGAAAGAGGCTGCTTGCAGCCACTCCTCCCTTTCTACTCTTATGGTTTTGCTATCTTCTGCTGCCATGAATGGCTGCCCTCTACCATGTGCCACCCTGCCTTGGAGCCAGCCGAGTATAGACTGAAATAGCTAAATAAACCTTTCCTTCCTTAAATTTGGGCATTTTGTCTCAGCAACAAGAGAAAAAGTAACCAAGACAAAAACCAAGCTAAAAAACAAAACCTGAAGAGCCTTTGTGAGATGCCTGTCTTGTCCTGAAGTGCCTGTCCACAGGTACCTGGATGTTGTTGGAGATGTCACTGGTGAGCGCCACATACAAAATGACCAGGGGCTCCCCGGGGGTTGAACAGTGGGAAAAGAAGTAACATCGCCTGTAGGGCCCAACGCGTTGTTTCATATCCATCCAGTTCTTTATAGGGTGCACAGCCTCAGACCTGACGAGGAATTACACAAAGAAGACGAACACACAACTTACTTGTAAAGTTAAATCACATCTGCTGATTTCTACGCGCACTATCCACGAAGGCCAAGTAAGTCCTTTCAGTACAGCTCTAAGTGACTCTTATGGAAAACCCAAAGAAAATCACTTTAATGTGAAGCAGCACTGAGAGAAAGTGTAATTTGTGACCATTTCACACACAAAACTGCTCCCCTTAACAGCAGACTCAGAGCGGCTCATGAGGCTCCCGGGTTCAATGCAAAGTCAAACTGCGGGCCTCAGCATGGCTCCCGTCTTTCCTTGGGATACCTGCATTTGAAGTGGTCGCCCACGCTGCACACGCTGTCTCGCAGGTCCCTTTGTCTCCCCACCCCCAACTTTGTTTCTGCATGTGAGATGACAGTAGGCACTATCATCACCAGTGCTCCAGAGAGCAAGACTTTTTCTGGCCTCGGATACTGCAAGGTGTGGGCCTGTGTGATGCAATGCCCTGGACGTGCTGCAATCATGTGCAACACAGCTCACTGAGATTCTCACCAGGGAGACGTACGAACTAGAGGAGGTAAATGCTTTTTCTGTTTTTTCTTTTCCCTTGCATTTTGAGACAGGGTTTCACTATGTAGTTTAGGCTGGCCTTGAACTCACTGTGTAGCCCATAGCTCAGGCTGGCTTTGAACTTACAGTGATCCTCCTGCTGCAGGCTTCTGAGCTCTGGAACTACAGGTGTGCAGCAGAACGCCCAGCAATAAATGCTCTCCTGATGACTAATACAAAAACCTGGTCCAATGAGTTCATACAACTCTGATAATGTGGCTTGGGAAAGCTGTAAATGGGCCTGTTTGTTTAAACAGGACATACACAAGGCCTGGGGTTACCGACAGACAGGTGAGTTTCTCTCTGGGCACCACGCCCCACCTCAGTGTCAGGCAAGATGGCAGCCACCGCGTTGGTGAACACGGTTTGACTTGTTAGGTCAGAATAAAATGTACACACAGATGGACATTGGCCTTTAGCTACAAGATAAAGAAGAGAAAACCTTCATACTTACTCACTGATTTTCTGAAGCACCTCACATGGTGAATGCCAGGTGACTCTTTCTAGGTTCAGGAACCCGGAAGAAAACCATTCTGAGAGCATGCTTTTCAGCACCCCATTCATCTCCTGCAAAAAAAAAATGCAGGGTTGGCTTTTGAGATACATCAGCCCAAAACCATCTCTGTATCACCATAAGCACAACAGGTTACTACGCTTAGCTGTGATACAAGAGACTACACCATGACCCTCCAGCAGCCTGCTCTGACGCCTCTAGGGAGCTCACACTTCAAGCCAGGCCTTAACTGGCTCTCTATTTAGACTTCACCACTTAAGTGTGTAACACATTTGAATGGGAAAGTCCATGTTGAGTTAAGTTGCCCAAATCATACAATATGCATCTAAGTAAATATGTAATAGGATAGCTAGGTGGGTGGTGTACAGCTGTGACCCAAGCACTCAGGAAGTCTGAGGTAGGAGGATTACTGTGAATTCCAGGCCAACCTGGGCTACCTAATGAGACCCTGTCTCAAAACAAACAGTGATGAAAGATGCATCTTACAGGAAGCACTAATGCAGACTACACAGGCTCAACAAGCCTTCTCCCCATGCTGGAGCGCTCTCTGACACGGCACAGCATTATGCCTGTGCTTCCCAAGAGAAACAAGGACTCGTCCAGGAACACTTATCACCTTGAAGATGCCACATCTTTGTATTTTAATATTTTTGAACTCAGGGCACATCTTGTAAAGATAGTGAGTCACAGCTTAATTGGCAGTATTTTAAAGTTACTTGAGGACATAAAATTACAGTGCATTTTGCAAAAAATGCACTTCAGATTTGATGAAATTATTCTAACTTTGCTTTACTTCCAAAAATGCACGCGCTGACATCAAAGACCCATTCCCACTGACAGCTTTCAGGCACGAGTCAAACGAAACGTACATGTGGAGCAGCGTCTGTGCTCAGGACAGCGTGTGGCTGAGCATGGAACTGCGGAAGGCTGCCGCCGGCCACAGCACTGAGGGTGCCGAGGACAGCAGACTGGTGTTGTCCCGCAGCTGCTTTCCCTTCCCTCCAAGTAAACAGAAGCCTCTTTTTTCAGCCAGGCACATGGCTGTTAGAATAAAAACTACACATCCGCGAGTGACCAAAATCTGGTTGAAGAAGTATAAGCAGAGTGTCCCACGGCAGCTCTGAGGACCCTCAAAAGACTGTAGAAGCATGCCCTTCGCCATCTTTTCCACTGTAGCTGGTGTAAGACGGGATGGCTAGCATGGGATCAGCCCCAGGGGGCCATGAAATAACTTTGAGGATGGTTTTTGGGGCAGAATAATACCGGAGCCTGAGTCACTGAGCATACTACAGGGCCGCCTACCCTTAGCCTTTGACTTGAGACAAACCTGTACTTGCCAAACCACTGTTTACTTTGGGTTTCTGTTGCTCACAGGGGAGCTATATGCTACCATATACACTGAACAGTATTATTAAATGATGGTAAACAGTGCACCTGGCTCTGAATGGACCTTCTCAATCTCTGTGTAAGGTTCACAAAAGATGAGACGGGTATCACCTATAAAGTCCAGTTTCATAACAGCTGTAAACACTTGATAGCACCAACTTACATTTTAATCCCTGTTACAAGATGAAAAACTTCAGACCTCTGTCACCTGAGCAAGGTACAGGTACATGTTGGTGGCTTGGGGAACTTTTCAGAACATGATGTCTATCTTTGTATCTGTAAGTACTAGGGCACAGAGAAGGCCACCTCTTTGTTCTCTGTGACCCTGTGAGGGTGGGGGAGGACAAATCTAGGTCCAACTGCGGAAGTCACAGACACTCGAGGACTTGATGTAATGCCAGAAGGGAGCTCCCTGGGGCAGGTGCTGTCCACAGAGAAGTGCACAGGACAGACGCAAGCTCAGTATGAGCTGTCTGAGCAAGGACTTAGCACTGGGTAGGCGGCTGGGCTGGAAAATCTTTGCAGTCCCTCCAACTCCAGATTCCCTACTTAATCTCCTTTACTCAGTGTGAGCTCTGTAGGGGCAAAGTTCATTTCTGCTCCATTTCTCATTTCCAAAGCATTCATTAGTGGACTGACATCAAATGAAAATAAAAAGGAAGGAGTGGTGATCAGGAGTAGCAGGCCAGGAGGATGAGAGAGATCATCTGATCACTTGCTAGGGAATACAGAATGGTTCTTTAAAAAACTGTGTTCCGCACTGGATGACAATGGTTCTTAATCCTAGGATCCTCACATTCAAGTTTGTGCTAAAAATCACAGCCCTTCCCCCCCGAATGCCAACATGTTAATAAAATGTTGCATAGGATTTCCTGGTGCTCAAGGAGGACAAGTGAAGAACTTCTGCACTGAAAGGTCAGGAATAGGCTAGCTCAGTTCTACTGCAGAAGAAACACTACAGCCCTATTACATGCACGATAAGAAAAAGCAGGAAAAGCCTATTTCAGTATGAACTCAGTATGAATTATAGAAGAAATGGGCTGATGAGGAGTTCTCCTCTTAAAGTCTCGTCCTTCTATTCTAGGCTGCTGACAGCTAAGGCATGTGATGCTGGACCCAACAGCCAGGAATCTAGGCTAAGGGTCAGACGCCCACTGACCAGTGCTAGCACTTGATGACAGCTGTCTAGGCTGGCACTCACCATAGCATGCAAGATTACGGCATCACAAGCAGCAGGCGAGAATGAAGTCTGTGTTTTTCACTCATTAATTCTGCAATCGCTGGTCAACAATGCAAGGGTGGAAAGTGCAACTGCTGGGAATATTCAGGTGATGCTGAAGTTGGCTTTCGCTGGCAGTTTGTTCTGTACTGCTAACTGCAGTTTTCCTGGATGACACTGTTTAAACAAACAGCCAACAAGCCCTTGGCTCTCAAGATCTGCTGAGCTTTGGTGCAAGAAGAGAAAGTACTCAGGAGCCCTGAGCGGGTAAGGGAGGAGGGAGCCACTGCTAAGAGTGGTGCAAGGACTCAGAAACTCACACCTCCCAGGTGTGCGCTTTACACAGTGGGGTGTGCTTTCCTATCTAAAAATAAACTCTTATTTAACATAGCTAAGCAGACCTCACGAGAACATACAGGAACACTGTATTGACTTAAGGGACTGTCTGATGGAGCTTACTCCCTTCTCCGGTTCCCATACTTCCGTCAAGGCTGGCGTACCCCCACTTCACCATATTCCTGCGTTTCCACTACCTGTCAAGAGACCTCTCTGTGATTTCAATGCCATCTTCCACCAGGCACCTGCCAAGGCTGGGCAGCATCTAGACCTTCAACTATCCTGGGGATTCAACTCTGTCTCAATGGGATTTTATGTCAAAGAAACTCAAGCCATCAACCAAACGGAAATGTGTATGGTGAAGACCAAAAATCCTACACAAGTCTCGCCCTACAGCACATACCTGCCACACACCTGCAGATGCATCCCTGAAGGAGGGCAGGCCAGGCACAACTGGACACACCCAGGGCCCCTGTCCAGAGGCAGCAGCGATCAGCATTTCTCCTCCGGCTGAAGAGCCACATCTGGCTGACATTTGTTGTCACCTCTTCACACTACTCTCCATACAACTCTAAGTGCATTTTGGAGATACGGAAACTAAGTGCAGCTGGCTGTGGATTTGAATTCGCAGCCATCTGAGGCCAAAGGGCATCCTACAAAAGAACAAGCAAAGCCACTAGTTTTGCAGAAATAACAAGCGTACCAACCGGCCTCTAAGCCCACCGGCCTTTGTCCAAAGCAAAGAGCGTTTTCTAACCAAAAGAAGTATTTCCGCTGGGATGAAGCTGGGTTTCTGAGCACTGCCCACACTGACTCACTCATTCACCATTCCCTCTTCTACAGGCTAACATGTTGGGTTCTGTATTTACTGCACCACGCAGGGCTCAGGTATGGAGGTCAAGGATATCAAATGTCTTTTCTACAAATTCCTTAATTACTAAAATTTCTTTGCTGGAACACACCATGAAGATCAGTTCACTAGTAATTCAAGAGTCCCACAAATCTACACCATAGCAGTAGAGTCTTGGTACTCATATGAACCAAGAAGCCCAATGCCTCTAACATTAAAAAACAAAAACAAAAAAACCCCACAATGCCAGGCAAGGTTCACTTTTTCTTTCTTCACCTATTGATTTTCTATGTTGAAAAACACAACCAGACATTCGCTCTTTGCCACACTGTAAAAACTTTCAAAGTAGGACTTGTTATCTTCCATAAGGAGATTTGCTACTGACTCTGAACTTTGCATCCAAAGGATTAAGCATCTCTAAGGGAGAGAAAAGAAACCCTATCCGATTTAAAATATCCAAGGAAAGAGATAATCCCCAGCCTGGCCACTTGGCTCAAGTCCTCTTGCTGAGCTGCCCGGGCAATGGAAATGTCTGTCTTATGGATTCTTTCATTTCCCACAGTCACAACCCCTGGTTAGAGAGCAAGAGCGTGACAAACTGTGCCTCCTCTGTTTATGGTATTTTTAGAAAAGCACCAATAAACCCCTCAGGGAATCTCTTAGGAAAGAACCAGGCTAACCTTGAGCTCACTGACCATCAGCTGAATCTCTCCTCTCAGTGCAGAGCCAATGGGTCCAGCAGAGGTAAGTGACTTGATTAAAATCACTGGAAAATCACATCTCTTAACAGATGGCAAGAAGGAAACGGGACCTGCTCACTTCCCATTCTAGGTTTCCTCTATTGGACTCATTGCCTCATAAAATACACAGAACCAGCACCACCTTGAGGCCATGCTCTCCCCACTTACTGCACCACACAGGGTTCAGCAAGAGGACCTGTATCGGCAGAGGAAAGGCTCAGGACCAAGCCCACAGCAGCTCCAGTGACCAAGGCACCTTCACTTGACCTCATCTAGCAAGTTCAAAAGTCATCTGGGGGCAGGCAAATAGCACATCCCAGAGATAAGGCACCATTCATGCCCACACATCAGGAAGGCGGAGACCTGGGGTAACCCAGGAGTGATTCCCCCCCCAAGTACTAAGCACTTAAGAAAGCCCTTGGGTGTCCAGGGTCCTACTCTGAAGCCTCCTGTACCAAACTTCTAGAAGTTTTAACATTGAATCCCTAAAAGCAAAATGTTTTAGCTGAGTTGTTTCTTTAACATGACACAAAATCCGAAGTAAAAGAATGAGAATAGACTGTAAACTAAACCTACAGAACGTCCAACACCAAGAGTGAACTCTCACGTCCACTATGGACTCCAAGTGACAACGACGTGTACCAGCTGCAGCAGATGTTGAGGGCGGGCACAGTAATGCAGGAGGCTGTGCATACCAGAGCGTGGGGATATCTGGGAAATCTGTCTTTCCTGTTCAGTTTTGCTGGGAACCTAAAACTATTCTAAAAGCTAAAATCTACTTTTTTTAAAGACTGTACTTAAGTGATTCTGGTAATACGAGAGGATACGTGTATTACCTTCCTACAAGATCAAATTCCAGTAGTCAATTTCTAGAGATAGAAAAAACAATTTTCAGAATGATTTAAAAGACAGAGATATAAAATTATGTAGCTATGTGAAGTGAAGGAGAAAGGAATGAACAAACTTTACTAAGTTACAGGCGCTGGACCTAAGGCTAGGGTTTCTAGGTGGAGAACGGAAGGGACACAACACAGCCACTAGAAAACTTGTGGCCAGTAAGTCCAAACCACGTGGAGGGCCAAAGGTCAAGGTACCGTATTCATGCTGCCCTCAGTCAATTTCTCTATTCCCTTTTGTGACTTCTGGCCTGACAGTCCGCCAGGTGTAGCACAGCCTAGGTGAATGAACTAAGGAAACAGCAATTGTCTGTACTTAGCCTTCCCTGGATTTCCCAGAAGCTGGCTCCTCCCACAAGGTCAAGTTTCAGTGCTGGAGCAGTCAGGCACTGAGCTGTTCCTTGTGCACCATGTGATACCATGCATTTTCTCCTGTGGGAACGAGCAAGGGGGTGTGTTCTGTGCAGAATCGGAAAAATCGGATGTGGACGGGACCTCAGCATCACCCAGAGCCAAGCTGTCCAAATGGTTATGACGACTTTCTAGCCCTTCTTCGCTTCCCTGTGGGCTCAGAACTCTGAGATAGCACAGGGAGCAGTCTGACAGCCAGACAACTGTGAGTCATGAGTGTCCCAAGTCTATCTCAGGCCAGGACACTTTAAGTCTATTTCAAAGATTCATTTATCATTTTGCCATGCAAAAAATTTAAGGCAGGGCTCCAGGTTTCATAAAACCAGTCATCTAGTCTGGCTTTTATGGATCTACAATGCACAGTGTGGAACACAGTTCAGCTGCTCAAGACTGCCCTTGAACCTGGAACAGTCAACACAGTAAGAACCTATGACGGAGTCTGGGACAGTCTGGGACAGCCGGGTCTTTTCAGTCTGGGACTCTTATGGCCAAAGGTCTGTGGTCCTAAGTTATGCTTAGCATTAGAAATGAACAAGCTAGCATGAGAAACGGAACTGTTATAGCCAGTTATCACTCTGATTTGCAACTACACTCAATTTTTATGCATCTGAGGCTAAACAGTTAAAAAAAGATGTCTCTGATAAAACCGTTAGCTTGAAAAGCGCAATGGTGTACAGGACGCTGGAGTGGGTGGGTAATCAGAAACACATCTGCGTTCTTGGACGAGTCCCACAACCTCAGTTTTGATCTCCTTGACTACGAGAGGATACGTGTATTACCTTCCTGAGACTGCGTGAACAGAAGCAAAGACTGTTAACGGCCAGTTCTACAGCTCTTAAATGATTTCGGAGGTCATCATTCGGCTGTTAAATTCTTCAAGAGCACATTATAAAGTCCTGAGTGTCAGAAACCTTCCGAAACATTCACTATCATTTTCACTCACTAAAAGGGCACACTGATGTTCCTTCCCCATTTTAGACGATTACAAAGGGCCTACGTGTAACTCTAGGCCATCTTTCAGGTTATAGTCACTTAAATCTCAAAGAATTTGTGTCTCTAGCACGAATTCACAGTGCTAAGCACCTGGCTCCCTCAAGAAGAAAACCCCAAGTCCCCACTTTTAGGGCAGAGCTCAGGGAATTAAAATAACCTGTCCCCAAATTTCGAAGCGGAAAAAAGGCCGGAAGGCAATGACACTCTTAGGCGGTAGTGACCTTAAGTGCTAGTCACCTGTGGGCGTTTCACCGGACTTCCTAGGACGTCATTTTACACAGTGGCTGCCCAATTAACAGGCTGACATCAGCCAGGTTTTTAGAGACTGCTTTTGTTCATACCTGCACAGGCATACCTCAATTAACAACACAAAAAGACTTTATAGAGCACGCTAACAGGCCTGACAGTCACCTTAGGGGTAGGCGGGTGCTGTTGGCCACTGTTTAGTAAATACTGTACACGTGGGTCTTGCAAGGTGAGGCTGGAGGGCGGCAGGGGCGCGCTGGGCCTAGACAAGGCCTCGGGAAGCGGGCAAGGAGGGCACCGCCACGCAGGGGAGGGGAGGCGGTGCGGCCGTCTTGGGGGCGGGGGAGCCCTGCGTGCGGTGGCCCGTCCTTACCCGGACGTGCGGCCCCTCCACCAGCTTGAGCGCCTGCGCCTCGAGCAGGTCGGCCCGCAGCCGCACCAGGAAGCGCACCCCGCCGTCCAGCTTGCTGATGTGGTGGAAGAGGCCGCGGTAACGCGGCACCAGCGCGTAGCGCAGCCGGTCCTCCGCCTGCAGCAGCACGGCCGCCTCCCGCGGCTGCTCTCGCAGCTGGAGCACGCCGGCGCTCTGCTCGGCCACCTGGCCGTGGTCCACGCCGAAGCCCTGCGCCAGGCGGCCCAGCAGCTCGGCGCGCTGGGCCGCCTCGGTCAGGCCGCCGTAGAAGCTCACGAAGTCGGCGCACTGGCCCTCGGCGGGCGCCGGCGTCTTCTCACGCAGCTCGTAGGCCGGCGTCGGCGGCACGGCGCGGCGAAGCAGGTCGTCCATGGCCCGCGTCAGGGAGCTCGCCCCCGCCGCCGGCCTGCTCGACAGCAGCGGCCCTGGCGGCCGCGGCGGCCGCGGGGCAAACCGCAGCGGGAGGAGATTCCGCGCGGTCAGGCCTGGCCCGAAGCCTCGCATGACGCCGGGGGGACAGCAGCCCAAGGCAAAAGCCGGCAGCACCGCCGCTCCGCGCTTCCGGTTCCGGTTCCGGCTTCCGGCTCGTGCCGATCCCATTGGCCGAGACCGGAGGATGCAGCCAATCGGAGGGTGGGGCGGGTCCCGCGCGGCAGAAGGCCAAGTGTGGCCAAAGATCGCGGGGCTGGGCGCCAGCGGGTAGCTGAGCTCCAGTCCAGCTGCTTCCTTGGCTTTGTGCCTTTAACCCTATCCTGCTGGAGTCACTTTCTCAGCCCTTCTCCGCCCCACGTTGCACGCGCCTCTGTGCGTCCAGGTGCTTCAGAGTCGCCTGAGGACTTGTTGCCCACGCAGATTCCTGGGCTCTGAGACTCACAATCCCAGAGGCTCTGATCCGGTGGGTGTCAGAGGAGGCGAGGTCTCTGCGCTGTGCATGCCTAAGTGCTCGTGGTAATTCTCTGGCAAGGCAGCCTTGTTTGACCACGCCAGAACCTTGACAGGGCCTTATATAGGGACGTCCAGATCTCCAGCCTTGCTGCTTGCTGGAGAGTTTTTTGTGGACGCTGCAAGCCAGCCCTCCGAAAGGTCTTTTTCCACAGCCTGCTTCTTCCTTGGTCCTCATTCAACGGAAAGTTTCTTAACTGCCGGGTATAAGCCAGGGCCTATACTAGGCTGGCAATAAATATGAACCTGACCCTATCCTCACGAAGTAGGGACAGGCAGTTAAAGTAATTACTCAGTGTAATAACTGCAGTAGAGGAAATTTAACAGTGAAGTAGTGTAGAACAGCAGAGTTAGGGTGACTTCTGTGTGGATTCACCTTGACATGACCGTGGCCATCTTGAATCATGACTGGTATGCTTGTACCAGAGTAACCCTGGTCTGTTTTTCTTGCACGTTCCCAACAAACCACAAATACGCAGAACCACTGGAGTGGTATGTGGAGCTTTACAATGGGACCTAGAACTGGGAATGTGCCTGACTCTTCTATACTAAGACAAAACAGTTACATTCCAGCCAGGATGAAGTCACTTTTATCCTAAGCCATATGTATTCCTTTTTTTCTACCCAACTTGCAAGAATCCGCCTGGATCTGCCTGCCTCTCCTTCGTGGTCTCATAACATTTTGGGGCCAGTCATCTCCTACTACTACTAAGTTGTTTCAGAAAGTCTTAACACAAACATGATGGTCAGGAAAGACCAATCTGAAGATGTGATACTGAAACTGAAACTAGAAGCTAGTTTTTTTTTTTTTTTTTTGTGTGTGTGTGTATGTGTGATCCATTTTTGCAAAATCAAAAGCATAGCTTTTATAAATGTTATGGTTTGTGTCTAGATGTCCCCCCAAAGCCTCATGCAGCTATGGGGCGGGCTTCTAGAGTTTTTGATTAATCCATGGTCCAATGCTGGGATTATGGGTGTGAGTGCTACTCCTGCCCTGGGGCAGGAGCCTGCATACAGTATAAGGGAGGGAAAGAGACTTCCTCTCTCCCTCCTCCCCTTTTGCTCTTGTTGGTTTTGCTGTCTTCTGCTGCCATGAACTGTTTCTCCTGTGCCGTGTACAACTCTGCCTTGGAGCCAGCTGATAATGGACAGACTCACATTTCTACAAACTGTGAGCTAAATAAACCTTTCCTTCCTTAATTCTGGGTGTCAGGTATTTTGTCTCAGCAACGAAAGGAAAGTAACCAAGGCAATAACCTTTACTCTGCCCTTCATTTTAATATCCAAGTTTCATAAATTTCTCTTTTAAAGGAATTTGGAAAACCATACTTTGAGAAATTGTGAAGATGACAGAAATTCTGTTTCCTTTTGAAATCATTTTCAATAATCAGAGAGAGAGAGAGAGAGAGAGAGAGAGAGATTGAGATTTTTGTCTTTGTTGCATCCAACAGGGGTGGGGGGGCCTGTGAGCAGGGGGCCTAGGAGTCCCCTGTAATGACCCTCCACCTTTCTTCGGCTCCTTGCCTTCAGTCCAGTAAAAAATAGAGTGCTGGTGCTCTTAGTGAGAGATGGGGAGTCAAGACTGGCATAGTGCAAAGCAAAGGTTTATTTTAAGTATGGCAAATACAGAGAAAGCAGGGGAGCTATCTTAACAGCACAGTGGTGCAGCAAGATAGGGGGAATGCCACTCGGGGTACCTTGTGAGTATGAGCTGTGTCTGTACTTACAGGAGCAAACTGTTTTGATGATTGGTGTGGGCTAGGCCCACAAGGAGCAGAGTCCCAAAGGGGCACATGGCATCACATGATGATACAGAACATCCTAGCTCAGGTATCTCCTCTTTTTATAAAGCTACTGTCCCACTGGACTAGCGCTCTATGTCCTCATTTAACCTTAATTACATCCCAGAGGGTCATCTCCAAATAATATTAACTTGTGACTTAATATTGTCTCCAGTGCATGAATTCCAAGGGATGTACCCAAACCATAGCACGTATCAACCGGGTCCCCCACATACCAACTGCACATACCAATCGGGTCTCCCACAACAAAACTGCAGGTGGCATTAGGAACGTGCCATGGAAATATGTCATGGAAGTATGGCATCTTTCATCGGAGCATGAAGAAACTATGTCCCTAGTTGACCACGTCTAAGTGCCACAGTGTCCACAGGTAGAGCCCTTTGGCACAGGTATGGCAGCACAGAGGCGCTGGGATTAGTTCTCAACATGAACAGTCTTGGTTGGGCATGTCTGATCTTGCAGAGTGCAAGTTTGGCTCATTCTGAAGACATACACACAAAGTATTCTGAAAGCTTTCTGCTAGCTTCTGAGCACACCAGTTGCCGTGGGAAGGAAGTTGTGCAAACGTGTTGCCATCTGGCTCAGAGTCCCTTTGCTTCGGATAGGCTCCTTTAGTGCCTGCTCATATTTTCTTTGTCCCCATGCTGTTGTCTCTCCTCAGATACTCCTGTCGCACCTCAGGAACCTTGATGTAAATTTCACATTCAAGTGAAACACAATTTGATTTCTAATTTCTGTACACATGTGTCTGCAGCACCATCCTCAAACTCTCCCTTCCTCTTTCCTTCTCCTCCTCTACACCTTCCTTCCTTGGAATCTGTCATTTCTACTTTTCTCTGTGTTCAGACTTGTTTTACTGTAGGTGTTAATTGCTTATCTCTGCTTCTCCCAATTCAGACCGTTAGCTGTAAAGACTTCTCCAGCCCCAAAGTGAAATTAAGATAATAATTCAATTTACAGTAGGATCAAAAAGAATAAAAAATGTGACACAGGTAGATGGAAAGCTACAAAACAATGTTGGTGGAAATTAAAGAAAACTTAAACAAATGGGATGATCTATGGTTCATGGATTGGGAGATTTAACTGTTCGAGGACAATAACTCCCAAATTAATGTGCAAATCCAATGTGATGCCTATGAGAATTCCAACTGTCTTTTTTTTTTTTTTCCAGAAATGGAAAAGCTGATCCTACAATTCATACAGAAGTACTAGGGGAACAGAAAGATTTAGGTCAGCATACTATATAGATACTGCATACCTATATCTATCAACTGCATACCTATATCTATCATAGCACAATTAACAATAGCCAAGTTATACAATCAATCTAGGTTATCTGTCAGTGGATGAATGGATCAAGAAAATG
>NW_004955564.1:334211-345736 GCF_000276665.1 Chinchilla lanigera
TCTTTTCAATGAACCAAGAGAAACTAGCTGCATTACTATTTTAACTATCATATACATGTATATATATTTTTTCCTTTTCCTTTTCTTCCTTTCTCTTTCCGCCATCACAGTTTCTCCCTTTTTTTTTAAAGAGAAGGAGAAGAAAAATAGAAATAAAATAAAACAGAGTTTCAAATCAGGCTAATAGGAGAGTAACAATAATTAATACATTAGACATTGTTATCTTCATAGTAGTTACTCAGAATACAAGATATAGTCATGAAATAATGTCCAGAAAATGTTAGCACAAGTTTTTCTTTTCTTTTTGTCTTTTTGAGACAGGGTCTCACTACGCAGTTCAGGCTGGCCTTGAACTCACTTTGTAGCCCAGGCTCGTTTTGAACTTGCAACGATCCTCCTGCCTCAGCCTCTCGAGTGCTGGGATTACTGGCATGCACCACCATGCCCGGCCAAATCTTTCTTTTTCAATGAACTAAGAGAAACTATCTGTATAACTATCTTAACTATATATAATAACTATAATAACATATACAATATATATAACTATATATTTTATATATATATGTATTTTTCCCTTGCAGAAAGGTAAGTCTTGTGTTTTCTGTCATATGTGGAATCTAGGGGTGGGAGAAGATGACGTGAGAGTAGAAGGAAGACTGTTGGAGAAGAGGAAGGAGTCAAGAGGGGGAGGGCAAAGGGGGGTTGAGTATGATCAAAATATGTTATATGCATGCATGAAAATATCACAAGGAATCCCATTATTCTGTATAATCAATATGTACTAATTTTTAAAAACACATCAAAAATACTAGGGGACCTGAAGAGCCAAAACAATTTTTAAAAAGAACAAACTGAGAAGACTCACATTGCCTGATTTTGTAACTTACTATAATGCCTCAGTAATCAAAATAATAAGGTACTAGCAAAAGGGCAGACACATTGATCAATGGAATAAAATTGAGCATCCATAAATAAACCCACACACCTATTATTGCTTGATTTTTTTTTTCTGAAACAGGGTCTCACTGTATATTCTAGACTGAACTCACTGCATAGTCAGGCTGGCCTTGAACTTGCATTGATCCACCTGCCTCAGCCTTCTGAGTGCTGGGATCACAGGTGTGCTCCACTATGCCCAGCTTGATTTTTGACAAAGGTGCTCTCTAAAACCATAGTCTGGCAAGAGGGGATCACAGGTGTGCTCCACTATGCCCAGCTTGATTTTTGACAAAGGTGCTCTCTAAAACCATAGTCTGGCAAGAGGGGATCACAGGTGTGCTCCACTATGCCCAGCTTGATTTTTGACAAAGGTGCTCTCTAAAACCATACAGTCTGGCAAGAGGAGTCTTTTCAACAAGTGGTACTAGGACAGATAGACTTCCACAAGCAAAAGAATGAGCTGGATCTCTATCTCAGATCTTAAACATTAGTAAACAAAGATCAAATGCAAGAGCTAGAACTACAGAACTCTTAGAGGGGAAGATAGGTGTTATGGCTTGTATCTAGATGTCCCTTCAAAGCCTTATAGAGTCATAGGTGGGGCTTTTCCAAGATGGTTGGATCTAGAGTGTGTGATGCTGGGATTAAGTACATAATGCTGGGATCATGGATGTGTGATTACTACATTAGTATAGTTCTGGGTGTGGGTAATGGAAGGCCCTTCCTGGGTGTGGGTGCTACCTGCCCTCAGGGGATGTAGCCTGGCTAGAACATAAGGGACAAAGAGAACCATTGTTGTCTCTTGTTGCTGATTCACTACTTTGCTGCTTTGCTGCCTTCTGCCAACCATGAACTGTTTCTCTGCCATGCCGCCCTGCCTTGCAGCCAGCCAACCATGAACTAAAACCTCTACGAACTGTGAGCTAAATAAACCTTTCCTCCTTTAGTGTTGGGTGTTGGGTATTTTGTCTCAGCAACAAGAAAAGTAACCAAGACAATAGGTGCAAATTTTCATGGCTTTGTATCAGGTAATCATTTCCTAAATACGACACCAAAGCTGTAACAGAAAATGCTTCCCCAGTATACTTCAGTTTCTTAGTTGCCCAGATAATAGTTCCTGTTCCAGTTCTAGTTGCTTCTGCCTCCTAGAAATGGCTGGTCACTGTGATGCACATTGTATAAACCAATCCCCAGTTGACAAGCGATTCTGCCTCTATACTTCCTGTTTCTTATCTCATATAAGCCCTGGGTCACCAGAGATCAGGGCCTGATTTTTTTGGGAGTGATCCAGATCGATGTAAATAAATCTGTCTCCAAATCCTGAGTGTCACTTCTGTGTTTCTTTTTGATGTTGCAAAGGGATAAATAACAAAATAGAAAAAGGATGAATTAGCTCTTACCAAAACTCAAAACTTTCATGCATCAAGGACACCACCAAGACAGTGCAAAGACAACACTGAGAACACTAAGAATATTTACAAATCATTGGCGCCCCAGTGGTGCAATTGGTTAGTGCAAGGTACTTATGTAACAAATCATGGATCTAGTATCTTGAGGAAAGAATCCTTACAACTCAACTATAAAAAGACAAACAACCTAATTAAAATGGACAAAGAATGTGAATAGACGTGTCTGCAAAGAAAATACAGGAATGACCAATAAACGCATGGAATGGTACTCAATATTAGTCTTTAGGGAAATACAAATCAAAACCACATGAGATATAACTTCACATCTACTAGATGGCTGCAATAGCAGTAGGAAAATAAATGGTGATGCAGGGAAGAGAAACTAAAACTTTTTTTTTTTTCTTTTGAGACAGAGCCTTGTTATGGAGGTTGAGGTGGACTTGAACTCACTATGTAGCCCAGGCTGACCTCAACCTTATGTAAATCCTCCTGCTTCAGCCTCCTATGTGCTGGCATTACAGGTTTGTGCCACCACGGCCAGTTTAGAGAAACCAAAACTCTTGTACACAGGTGGTAGGAATGTTAAATGATGTAGTCACGATGGAGATCATATTGGCGGTATTTCAAAAAGTTAAACATACAGTTGCCACACGGCTCAGTGATTCTACTTCTAGGTACTCCAGAGAATTATGAAAGTATATTCACAAAAGGCTGTGCATGAATGTTTACAGTAGCATTATTCTTAACAGCCAAAGCACAGAAACTGCCCACATGCCCACCAACAGATGAAATGGATAAATCAGACGCAGCCTATTCATACAATGGAATATTATTTGGCCATAAAAACCAATGAAGCAGTGATGGAGTTATGACATGGACATACCTTGAAAAATGATGCTATGTGAAAGAAGACAGTCACAAAAGACTACATCGCTTGTTAACTTTCCAGAATAGGCAAATCCACAGAGACAGGGAATAGATTAGCGGCTGCCAGGGGCTAGAGAGGAGCGGGGAGTGGCTGCTAATAAGGGATTTCAGTATTGTGGGTTAATTACAGTATTCTGGAATTAGATAGTGGCGATGATTGTATGGTATTGTGAATATCCTAAAATCCACTGAATTGAAAACTTTAAAATGGTGAATTTCATGTTACATTAGTTTTCTCTTTAAAAAATGACCTCAGAGGTTGTTAGCATGTCTAGTGCAATTCCAAAGACTCAGTAGAGAGAATCTGATCAGTCCAGCTTGGATCAGGTACCAGGGGCCAGGCTGGGACATGGGGCACACAGAGCCAAGCGGTTGGGATTGCTGGAGATCACCCTTTTGGGTGGGGACCCAGTATTTAAGCGAGAGGCGCTGGGCAATGTACCAAAAGATGTTGAAGTATAAAAATGTAGCATTAGAGAAAAACCAAAGAAAGAGAAAACAACACAAAACATGATCTTAGCATTTAAATCCCCACATTTTTTTCTGCAAGTCCTTCCAGTATTTGCCCACAGGCCAACACATGTCTGGGAGTTGTAATCACTGTTTACGCTGTTTATTTCCTGTGCCTTTCACTTGCCATCAGACCGCATTTCCGTTTCTAGGTCACCCTCGTAATTACCCTTTCTCATAGCTGCGTAACATTCAACTGAGTTGATGCACCCTAATTTCTTAATCACTTGGCCATGTTGGAGTATTTACAGCTTCTAATTTTTTTTGCACCCTTTTCACTTACACAGTAGGAAATACTTCCTGCTAACCAATTTTTTTCTTTGCTTGAATTGCCCAAATTACTTAAAAAGACCAAATAGGATAAAATTTCTCACGAAACTGGAGCTACTTTCCTGGTTCTTTTGGTCTTACCGTTCTGTCCCCCTCCCTGGTCCCTAACATGGACTTCCCCGCCCCTCAGGGTGCTGTCATCTTCCTGTCGCTCTGGGTGAAGGGGCTCCCAGGTGCCCCCTGTGGTCCGCGGAATGATGTCCTCTGGAGCCTGAGACTGTGTCTGGCGATGTGGCAGAGGGGAGCTAATGAAGGCTGCTCATCGCTGAGTGGGGGACGTCCTGGATGACCCGTGTGGGAAGGAAATAGAGAACCAGGAGAGAGGACTGAAGCCGCTCTGCAGAGCATCGGCCTCTGACCAGGCCCGCAGGCGGAAAGCCCCGGAGCCATGTTCCCCTGGAACTCTTAGCTGCTTCCTGCGAACTGGGCCCTTAATTAACCTCGCTTGTGACTCCCCAGGCCGGCGCTGTTCTCACCTGCAGTTCTCAACCTGTACAGCCACGGAGGCACAGAGAGGCCAGGCACCTTGTTCAGGGCTGCCCAGGAAGTCTGGCTGCAGAGTTCACGCAGCACTCTGCGGAGCCTGTGTGGCTTCTGGCAAGACCTGCAGGCCCACCATGTGGGCAAGCAGGCGTTACCTGTAGCACCTGGCTGCCCCGGCAGTGAGGGTCCAGACGCTGGCACGGTGGCTTTTCAGCTGAGAGTCTCCAGACGGATTAGCTAACCTCTCTGAGCTTTAGCGTCTTCATCAGAAAGCAGAAACTCTTTCGTGTAGGTTGGCATTTTAGTGACAGGAGGAGAAGTGTGAGAATGCCCTGTCTATCTCCATCTCGCCTCTGGCTCTGTCACATGGGGCAGGGTCCAGCGGCCAAGGCAGAGACCCGAAGCCTTCCCTCCTCCCTGTGTTCAGTCCTGGACCCGCTCCTTGCTTGCTGTAACTGTAGGCAAGCCATTTACCCTCTCCAGCCTCAACTTCCTCATGTGTAAATGGGCGTGGTGGTGACAGTGCCCCCTCAGAGAGCAGCTGTGGGAACTGACTGAAATCATGCTCCATCTTGGATTTGGGCTGATGTCCAAAGGCCCATGTGTAGGAGGCTTGGTCCCCAGCCTACAGCACCCCTGGGAGGGGACAGTACCTTGAGGAGGTTGTGCCTAGAGGAAGGAAACTAGGTCACTGGGAGTGTGCTCTTGATGGGGATGCTGGGACCCTCTCCTCTCTCTTTTTGCTTCCTTATTGCCAGGAAGTGAGCGGTTTTCTCTGCCAGGCACTTCTGCCCCACCACAGGCCAAAGTTACAGGGCTAAGTGACCATGTACTGAGCCCTCTGAAGCCATGAGCCAACAGAAACGTTTTCTCCTTGTAAGTTGCTCTCCTGAGGTACTTGTCACAGTGGTAAAAAGTGGACATGATGGGTAGAGTGCTTGGCAGGTGCTGAGGACTGAGGACTCTGAATGTTAGTCTATCTTGTGGGGAAGTAGGGGAGCTGTAGCACCCATCAGCTGAGGATGAGGGGGAGGAGAGGAGGAAGAGGAGGAGGAAGAAGGGGAGGAAGAGGGTGTGTAAGGTAGGAGGGTACAGAGGCCAAGGAGAGACCCTGGAGAGGTCATGCTGACTGAACAGACAGGGGCAGGATGACTGGGCTGGGCTGGGTGTCAGGGTCACACAACCAGGCATTTCCAGGGACACAGGGTGGTGCTGGACCTCCAGCCACACCCCCAAGGACAGCAGAGGCTCGAACAGGGTGCTCATTCACAGGGCAAGGAGGGCAGTGCCCAGTGCCCAGTGCCCAGTGCCCCTCAGAATTCCAGTTCCCACGTCAACACCCCAGGATGTGGCGTCAGCCCCCATCCAGCTGGCAACCAGATGTTGCCGTGGGAATAAAACCTGGTTACAAAACACTGTAATATGATCCTATTTTTATTAAAAATAAAGCATTCTAAAAAATTCCCCCCAAACATTCATAGTAGTCATTTTGGGGGTGATAGCTTAAAAAAACTGTCTCTTAAATATATTCTTGAATTGCTTGGACTGCTTTTAAATTACAAGTTAGGACTTTTAACAAGAACAAGCCATATTTTTTCCCATTTCTACTTTGGGTGAATAAAAAGAGCCTGTATTTATCTAGTATCTTAAGAGGGTGTGAATTTCTACATCTTCCAGGAAGCTAAGTTCTTCCCTTTTTAGATGTGGTTCAGGGCCCGGACCTCTGGGGCGTGTTAGGTGGAGGAGCTCAGCTCAATCCCGGCTCTGTAGAACTCAGAGCGCTGGAACTGTGGCTTGGGATGATTACAGAAGCGTGCGTTTTCTGCCTTAGTAACTATATGAAATACTGTTCATTCTCAGTGTCCTACACCCCAAGTAGTTGGGAACTTGTTTGATGGGGCTCAGTCCCTATCATATGGGACATGCTCCCTCTGTGCTGGTGCAGAAGGTCACCTGCATCTTCCACTAAGCACTCTTGGGTGGGTCTGGTTTTCCTGCTGTCCAGTACGAGCCCTCTGAGCACTCACTACACACCAGGCAAGGCCAGGCTTTCTCATATATGATCCCATTTAGTGCTCAGAACAACCCCATGAAGGAGGGAATTTATTCTCTCCAGTTTATGGACGAGAAGATGAGGTTCAGTGAGGTCACGTAAGTTACCCAAAGTCACAAGCGAATCAGGGGACAAAGCCAGCAGCTTCCACAGTGTTGGCTGGAATATCAGCCACCATCAGCAGCTCCAACTCTGCTATTCCCTTCCGGCCCAGACTGGACCGGAACTAGACAGGTCCACAGCTGGTTCTGCCCGTTGAGCCCTTCCTGGTTCCCGACCCCCCAAGAATTCCTGCAAGAGCCATTTGACGTCCCTGGGCCTTGGCTGACGTGGTACACAGCAGTCGATGAGGGACACAGGTGCCAGGTGGGTCGTGAGTGGTAGCCGGTTGGGATCTCTTCTTTCACAAGTGCAGGTAACTTTGCTGTGCTGCGAGTGCTGAGTATGCAGGAGGCGCTCTGCCCACGCTGAAACTGCGCTGCTGTCCACCTGTGGTGTGGATTCTGGCCAGTTCTGAGCTGCCTGGAAAGATGTGTGTAGTGATCGAAATCTTTTCTAACTAAATTGTGATGAAAATCCATTCTAAGACATGCTCCATATATTTGTTGATCAGAGAAGTAGAGGTGATTCTGAGGTCTGGAATTCAAACTATGAGACTCAAAATTATTACTGGGTATGGTGGCACACACTGGTAATTCCAGCTACTAAAGAGGCTGAGGCAGGAAGATCACAACTTTGAGGACAGCCTGGGCAACTTAGTGAGACCCTGTCTCAAAATTTAAAAACATAAAATAAGAAGAGCTGAGGATGTAGCTCAGAGCACTCCTGGGTTCAATCCCTAGTACTGAAAAAACCTTTCAGATAAAACAAACAGACAGAACTGACATGAGGTACTAGCTCCTGGCCACAGTCTAAACAACTGTAGAGATGTACAAAGTGATGTCAAGGACAGAGAAGTCACCCTCACTTCTCCTTGGCCCGCCTGGTGTCCTGACATGGGTCATGATGTTGATTTGGAGCCAGCAAGACCTGGATTATAGGTGTGTATGCACCTGGCATTGCTGTTGTTTTGCACTTTCACAAGTGCAATCAATTGCTTTTATAGCAGTGCTGGGAAAGGAATATAATAATAATTATTATTTTGCCATTGTTTTCACTGTCTCTTCTGCCTTCAAGATCTAGGTTTTTTTTTTTTTTTTAAACTTAAAAACTGTTCTTCTTTCCCACTAAATCTCAGAGGGAGAGCTTGGGGGATGAGCCTCCTTTTCGGTACCTCCATTCCTGGTCTCCACGTTTTCCCCTTCACTTAGAATTCAGCAAGGCTCTCCCAGGATGCCCACATGCATTGACTCCAAGATAAACAGGGTCAGGGTGACTTGATCGAGCTTTGGATGTAGATCTGGGCTCGGCTTCAGACTCATTTTAAACCTTAGGAAATGGGCACAGGTTAAGCAAGTCTCCATTAAAGAAAAAAACCCACATCATCTTCCAACATTCTTACACATAGGAAAGTTGAAGAGCCCTCGGTTTATATGCCAAAGGTATCTCGGGCTCAATTTTTACTTCTTCTTCATAAAACTTTGTACAAGATGCACAAATTCCAGCAGAGGGGGATATTGTTGCATAGAAGGAAAAAGAAAATACAAAACCGAAAATACCATCCAAGAACCAAAAACCCTTTGGCAGAAAAGTGGGCTTTGTTTGACAGGCCCTTTCAGAGCAGGAAAATGAAGCTGGCCCTCTGCGAAGATGTCCTCCTGGAGAGGGAGACGGGAGAGGGAGTCTCTTGGAGTTCTCTGATAAGAATCCAGGTATTGGCACACAAAATGCTGGTTGCTTTGGGGCACCCACTGCGGGTGTGGGAAATTGCAAGATGAGTAGTGTGAAATGACTAAGAGCTTTCTCTTGAAAGGGTTGAGGGAGTTAACTTCGACACCTTCTGTCACACGGAGCATGCTTGTCGCTCCGCATTGGTTTGCTTCATTGGCTTTGCTCCTTTGAGGACACCGTGGAAGAAGCTGTATGTTTCTTCATCCCCAGGGGAAATGAGAAATTATTGCAAAGCAGTGCTCACTCTTGGACTCCATCTGCTCTCTTGTCTCTGCATCTTTAAGGATGAGGCTCAGAGGAGCCAATAGATGGGGGCTTTAACAGGAAGAGGAATAGAAACTGATACCCTCCAGCAGCCTCCTTGTAAACAATTCTATGCTGTAGCCTCAGACCCTCAGCCACCCTACAAAGTCTGGCTAGGCGCCTCTGTTTTAAGAAAGGGGTAACTCAGGATCGGAGGAGCTAGGAAACTGGGTCAGCTCACACAGGGTTATGGTAAGTGCTAAGACAAGGTCTGGACATTGCTCCAGCTGGCTCAACAGAAAACAAAGGAAATAACAACCCCTGTCCTGTTACCTAACCAGTGGAGTTTTACAACTGTTAACCAAAAGGATGGAAATGTGACAGATGAAATGCTACCTGCATTAGCTGAAGTTGACGTCCAGCTGGCCTTCAAAGCATAGGCCAGGAAGTGAACTCTTGGAGACTTAGGGGCTCCACACACCCACTCTGACAAACACAGGATGATTTTCTTCTTTGAGTCAGTTTTATGGTGTTTACCCAAGGTCTTTGTGGCAGGGAGCACAAGGGTCCCCTAAAGATGCCCATGGCCTTCTCTAGGACTTGTAAATATGCTGCCTTAGGAGGCAAAAGGGATTTGCAGATGTGACTGAGTTAAAGACCTTGCAAGGGGAGGTTATTTCGCTTTATCCAGATGGCTGATGTAACCACAGGGACCTTGCGGGGGAGTCAGATGCAGAGGACATGGGAGTGGATATAGGATCTGTAGCCAAGGAATGTGAGTGGCCTCAGAAGCCGAAAAGGCAAGAAAGTGATCCTGCCCTGGAGCTTCTAGAAGGGTGTACTCCTTCTCACCCTGCTCACCCCTGGATTTTAGGATTTCTGAGCTCTTGAAGTATAAAGTAACTATGTATCATGTTAAGCCACAAATGTATGGCAACTTGTTATAGCAGCAATAGAAAACTGATACAACCACCAAAGAGTTGATCTCACCACCCCTATCAGTTAAAAGATTTGCACTGCACAGATATATCATGCCCAACATAAGACAAGCAGAAATTAATAAGGGTAAAATAAAGAAAGAGGACATGCAGTGAATGTTTCAAAATGTGTTTTTAATTTCAAATGTGCTAACAGTTACAAAAATCCTTTTATCATTAAAACATTTTCTATATATTATTATTATTATTATTTTTTGGTTTTTCTCCGGTACCAGGAACCAAACTCATGACCTTGCGCTTGCCAGGCAGGCGCTTTTGCCACTGAGCTAAATCCCCAGCCCCTATATTAATATTTTTAATCATCATGAAGGACTGAGTATACGTCTTTCTGTTTTACAGACTAACATTTTTGGTATCACAATTTAAGGATCTGATCATAAGGTTCGGTAGGTTTTAATGCATGGGCTGAAAAGCTATCCTAATTGAAAAATATTCCGTACCAAGTTTTGTGGCTGTGTGTGGAGGAAGCCAGTGCTCTGTGGTTTCCAGTCTTTTTTTTTTTTTTGTCTTTTTGAGACAGGGTCTCACTGTCAGTTCAGGCTGACCTTGAACTCATTTACGTAGCCCAGGCTGGCCTCAAACTTGCAACGATCCTCCTGCCTCAGCCTCCCACGTGCTGGGATTACAAGCGTGAGCCACTGTGTCTGGCACTGGTTTCCAGTCATGTTGGCCATGACTGCAGTGATTTTTGTCAACATCTGGCTGGTAAATTTTCATGCCGCCTGACCTAGATACTGTTCTTACAAATGGTTTGGAAGGTGCTTCCTTTTGATATATTTAACAAGTGGGTGGAAGGCCTGCTACAGCATTTTACTAGAAAGATTTTGTAAGTGGTTGACTTGGTTTATTTCCAAGATCTCAGACATGAAGGTATGAGCACTTTTAAAGGTGATACATTTAAATGTGATTGGGGGGGAGTGATATAATCATGAAAAATGTTCCAAAAATGCTCCAGCAGGAGTTTCTCTGGATAAGTGACTACTTTCTCATTTGTATTAAAAGCGGAATCTCTACAAGACAGATTGATATGTTGAGTCTTTTGAAATTGTCTGCTGGATTATACATTCCTCAGAGCTACTTGTCATTGTAGAACATATCAGCAAATTTGAAATACTTGTCATTTTGTTAAAAAAAAAAAAGAAAGTATTACAGGCATGGTGGTGGTGCATGCCTGTAATCCCAGCACTCAAGAGGCTGAGGCAGGAGGGGTCCTCTGAGTTCAAGGACAGCCTGGACTACATAGTGCAACCTATTTTACCACCCCCCAAAAATAGTATAACTTAAACTCAGCCACTCATAGTCAATGGCCATGGTCACAAGTCACTCAACAAGCCTGGGACCGTCCTCCCATCTTCCCCAGGGCAGGAGTTCATAAGAATAAAGGCATCAATAGTACCAGCAAAGTTGATGAGTGGGGTACTTTTGACGTCACCAACTTTTTTTCCTCTCACTTCTTTCTCCTCTCTCTTTCCCCTTCCTCTTCTCCTTTTCTAACCTCCGGTGGGGTTGTGCACACGTCTCAGTTTTTAACTCAACATCATCCTTGATACATGCAAGCTCTGGTACTTAAAATATTATTCCTTTTTAAATTTCTATAGATCATTCTCATTTCTCCCGTTCTCCAGGTAATTCTCCTAATGTATTTAATATTTTTCTTATATGTGTTCTTGCAGAATACAGTGTCATTTTTTCAATAGACCAGATGACTTCATTAATGAATGCTATAAAATAGTCAAAGAAGAATTAATATCAATTCTTCTTAAATGCTTCCAAAATATATAAGTATCACCCTGATAGTAGAGC
>NW_004955564.1:346082-351560 GCF_000276665.1 Chinchilla lanigera
ACATTATAAGGACTGCACACCACGCCTGAGGAGAATTTTTCCTTGGGATGTAAGGATGGGCCAGCACACACAAATTTTACCCATGCGGTGTAACATGCTAAGTGAAAGATCAAAACCTGTTTTCATCTCAACAGATGCAACAAAAGGGTTTGATGAAATTTAGTATCCATCCATGATAAAGAATCCCAATAAAATACGCACAGAAAGAATTTACTAGAAAGAGCTTACTAGATTACATGAAAAGTTCACAGCTAAAATCATAAATCGATGGGGAAAAACTAAAAACCTTTCCTCTGGCCCTCTCTTCCTACTGTATTTGGCACAGTACAGGCAGCCATGGCCAGCCCACTAGACAAGGAAAAGAAAAGCCATCTAAATTAGAATGGAAGAAGAGACACTCGTGGAAGAGGACTTCCAGAACTGCTTCAGAAAGTGGCAAGAAGGATGCGATAACTGTGTTCAAAGTGAGAGGGGCAAATTTTATACTCTAATAGATTTTTAAAACTGGAAACATTCAATGTATATTTTGAATCGCATTTCAAATTAGTATAGCCACTATGAAAAACTGTATGAGGCTCCCCCCAAATTAAACAGAACTACCTTATGATCCAACAATTTCACTTCTAGGTGATTATTCAAAGGAAATAAGATCTGTATGTCAAAGGGAAATCTATACTACTAAGTTATTGTGGCATTAGTCACAAAAGCAAGGATACAGAAACACCCCATATATCCATCATTGACAGATGAAAGCATAAAGCAATTATAATATGCACACAAACACATCATGGGACATTACTGGGCCTTAAAAATGAGGAAATCCTGCAATTTGCAAAAACACAGATAAACCTAAAGGAGGTTCATTATGCTACATTAAGCTACACACACAATAATATGACACAACATTGATACAGAGAATCTAAAGACATCAAGATCACTGAAGCAGAGCATAGGATGGTAGTTGACAATGGCCGGGTGCAGGGGAATGGGAAGATTTGGTCAAAGGTACAAAGTGTCAGAGGAGCAGGGTGAATAAACTTAGGAGAGCTAACACATAACCTGGAGACTGGTTAACATTGTACTGTACACTTGAAACACGCTTAGAGGATCAGTTGTGCGTGTTCTCACCACGCATGCACTTGCACACAGGCTAACTATGTGAGGTGACAAGTCAGTTAGTTCAAATGTGGTAGCCATTTCATAATGTATATCAGAACACCGAGGCACACACCTTAAACACGTACAATTTTTATAGGATTTGTCAATTACCCCTCAGTAAAGCTCAACTCTTGAAATACAGACCCATGAGAAGCACTGCTATGTCGCCAGGGCTGTGTGACAAGTGCCCTCATCACCCCCAGAACAGCTATGCCCTCCTGTTCTCCCTCCCACAATCCAGGAAGGTCCCCTACCCACATCTCTACCACCACTTGGTGTCAATCTGAGTGCTAATTTTTGTCAGTTTAATGGGTGAAAGACACTTACCTCACTATTTCAGTTTTAATTTTCATGATTGCTAAAGCATTTGAGCATCTTATTAGATGTTTTTAAGCCTTTGCATTGCCTCTTAGTTGCCCGTTGACGTCTTCTGTTCATTTTCCTGTTGGGTGACTCTTTTTTCCTTACTGACTTTCAGGTTTACTCTATGATTGTGCTGTTCAATAAACCACCCCCTTTTCTAAACAAGGCTACCAGAAAATTTAAACTTAGGCTCATACTATATTTCTGTGAAAAGTGCTGGAGTAGGCATTAAGGCCTTGTGTTTAAGACATCATAAATGTCTTCTGTCACTCTGTCCCTTCTTTATTCATGGTGCTTTTATTCAGATGGTCACATTTACAGATTTCTTTTGCTTAGAGTTTATGCTTCCAAAAAGACTCTTTTACTGCTTCTGTCCTGGCTCACAAAGATATTTTCCTGTTTGTTCTTTTTTTTTCTTTTTTTTTTTTTTTTTCCTGTTCTTTCTATTAGCTTTATCCTGCATTTTTATCTCTCACTTTTAACTCTTTAATTCACTGGAGGCCATTTTTCTGTAAAGTAGTTGTATAGGAAACTTGTCTCAGTGAGTTAGTTTTCCAGTACCATTTATTTATCAGTTTACCTTTTATCTACCAATGTGTGATGCTAGCTTTACTGTATATTAGTTTTACACACACACATACAAGGAATTCCAAGCTCTCTATCAGAGTCCACTACTAGCTACACTTGCTAAACTTTTCTGTAAGAGTATTCTTATTAAAGAAATAAGACACTATTGAGAATATGTATTCCCTGATACAGCTTTCATTTAATGGCTCATAAAAGTCTATTGTGTATTTCTTTATTGAAACAAAATCTGCAAATACCATTAGCTATGACATGTTTTTCAAAAGGCAAAAAAATCTGTACTCTCTTCCAGTTGTATAGAAAACTTCCCAAACAGTGTAATTTTTCCCCATTCCTAGTTTCTTCATGTGTTTAATGTTTTCTATGCCATTTCCAATGGCAGTGCTGGCTAGGAAATGCATTTTACTTCTTGTATTGTTTCTATTCTTCATTCATTTTTACTATAGCAGTAATACGAAGCGTTTCCCCAAGGACATATGTCTCTTTTGTCTTTTGCTAAGAAATCTCAAGAGACTTTTGCACACTTTTAATCATTTCAGTAGAATTTTGCAAAACATTTTACTAAACATTGTCTGATTTTACATAGTATTAAAACAGTTATGCAGGCTTTGACTTCATGTCTTGGGTGTCTATCTTTACAAGATCTTGCTAATCTTGGGTTTTGACCTTCATTAGCTAACTTCTCCCAGCAAAGTTATCAAGTGAGCTGAGAATGATTTGGGTGATGTAAGAAACTTGGGTGGCCTGGCTTCCATCCCTCCCTGTTCCTGGGGGCACCTTCATTTGATCTAGTGTCATCACTGCCTTTTACTATCAGCCCCTGGAGTTTTTGTACAATTGGCTCCAGCCCATGTGACCCAGAGATGAGCACATGACTCTTCCCAGCCAATCAGTTGGCTCCTCTATCCTCTTCCTGATGGATTCAAGGATGGACTCATGACCCAGGCCTGGCCAATGAGAGGCAATCCCAGGGTTCTGTAGGGATATTTATTAAAGAGACACTCCCGTTCCACTGAGGTTGTTGACCCTCAGGGTAAAAGCCTGCACTGCCAAGAGAAAGTCTGTTTGGAGAAGGCAAGTTGGTGGAAAGCCTGAGGCTGCTGTCTGAGTTCCCACTTTAGCGTTCCTGTTTTCCATGACATGAGCCAAAAATGCACAGCTCCTTTTTGGTTTGTGACCATTTGGGCTACTTCCAATCATTTCCAAACTAAAGGGAATCTGGAGACCCACTGTTCTCTCGTTTATTACGTCTGAGGTGTCTCTCCACGGTCTTGGGCCTCAGGCTGTTTTCCTGCTCATTTGGTCTACACTCAAGGCCCGGGCAGAATGACAACATCGTGGCGGGCTCTCCTGGGACTGTATGTCCCCATCACGCTTGTGGTAGCCTGCCGGGAAGGCCCCTCCCACTGTCTTCCCTCCACACTGGGGCCCATGGGAGTCAGGAATTCTCCAGCTTCACTTCCGCCTCCCAAGCTTTGCTAATCAAATGCACTCATATAACCCTGCAGTAGGAAGACCCGCGTCTTCTTTCTGATCTTTGCAGAAACTGAGAAGAGGAGGATTTGCCAACTCAGCCACCTTCTGCACACCTGATTACCTGAGGAATTTGGCATCTGGGCACACTGACAGGTGTTACAAGGGAAGGGAAGAACCCCCAGCAAGAAAAGATCTTGGTGATTCTGATTTGTAGCCTCATCAGAAGCCACGCAGTGCCATAGGAGAAATGCAGTGCTCACGGCAATAATCTTTCGGAGAAGGTCTGGAAGATCTACAAAAATAAAAACTATACATTCAACAACTCTCTGAGCAAACAGTTCCAGTCCTAGAGACCTGAGAGAAGTGGTAGT
This sequence comes from Chinchilla lanigera, assembly GCF_000276665.1. Taxonomy (NCBI): domain Eukaryota; kingdom Metazoa; phylum Chordata; class Mammalia; order Rodentia; family Chinchillidae; genus Chinchilla; species Chinchilla lanigera. The sequence goes on from NW_004955564.1 coordinate 350,036, forward strand.
GTATACAAACATATGTGTAAGTGAGCATTCTCTAGTTTTACTTATCATAGTTCCAAATTGGAAACAATTCAAATGTCCATCAGAAGAATGATATTTTTTTCAAAAACGATATATTCAGATAATAGTTGACTACTTGGCACATATAAGGCATAAATGATTCATAAAAGGAAGAACATGAATAGATCTTTAAAGCACGATGCAGAGTGAGAGAGGGCAGACCCCAGGAGTCCAGAGTGTGAGATTTCAATTACAGAGCGAGATCCTAATCAGACCTGACCTGGTATGAACGCAATCGGCACACGAACCTCCGAGCCTGCCAGTAGGGGGCGCTGTTCAAGAAGAGCCATGGGGAAGGAAAGACCCAGAAATGCCTTGCTTTCTCTGTCCCTTCCAGTCACTGCCGGTAGCGTCCCTGACCACCAGACCAGTCCTCGAGGCAGTCTGGGATATGGAGAGCACACAGTGACAATGACAGTGCTAGGCAAATCTGTGTCTTAAATTCCGGTCACCAGACTGAGTGATTACAAATACAGGCTGTGCAGGTATTGGAATTTCAGGTGGACAACACCAGCGTTTTCAGAATAAATACGTATCATAGAACACTTGGGACATATGTGGCCTAAGAAATTATTCATTACTGGAATTTTATCCAAGGACCCTTGGCTAAACTCTTGGTCTCTCTGCTCCTCTGTGTGTCTCACTGCCTCTTCCAACAAGAGGCCACGGCACTGGCCGCCCTGGCTGGCCTCCCTCAGTGTCCACACACTGGCACTCTGGTTTGCACCTCTGGAGTGCTCTTGGTGACAGATGACAGAAATCCAATGCAAAGTGGCTTAGGCAGCAAGGGTAGCTTGTTAGCGGAGGGTGTCAAACCTTTGTGAAGCACGGGTGTCAGGGACAGAGCCAGGATTCCCCCTCAACAATGCTTCCATTGCTTCAGCAGCTTGGTCCTCAAGCTGGGCCAGCTTTTAGCTCAATAATGGAGGGGCGTCTTCCTGTATGCAGACTGGAGAGTAATCTTGGGGACAGCTCATCTTGGGTCACCTTTTGACTGGGGCCTTCTGCAAGGATCACTTTCCCACCACTCTGATCCTCAGGTTGTGATGCCTGGGGCAGGAGCAACTGTTCCACTGGGGAGCTGGTTACTGTCCTTGGGCCCCGCCTCTGTGGTAGTGAATTAGAGTCTGCCGAGTGAGGCTTCACAGTCCTTCTGATCACTTTTCTCATCGATACAACCCAATACCTGACACCCACACCTTAAAGGAAGACAGGTTTATTTAGCTCACACTTTGTAGAGGTTCAGTCCATACTTGGCTGGCTCCAAGACAGGGCAGCCTGGCAGAGGACAGCTGATCACGCCTGGTGGACCAGAAGCAGAGAGAATCAAAGGAAGAGCCAGGAACGGAGACAAACCTTCCAGGCCACACCCCAGTGACCCACCCAACCAAGTGTCTCGGTTACTTTTCTCTCATTGCTGAGACAAAATACCTGATGTCCAAAACTAAGGAAGGAAAGGTTTATTTAG
>NW_004955564.1:351782-361457 GCF_000276665.1 Chinchilla lanigera
GAGCGTGTAGCATAATCTGAGCATTGGACCACAAAGTAATCATAAACTCTAGAAGTCTGCCACAGGACTGCATGAGGCTTTGGGGGGACAGCCAGACACAAACCATCACAGTGAGTCAGCTGGAAGCCCCCATAATCCAGTCACCTTCCAAAGGTCCCACCTATGAGTGCAGGAGGCTGTAGGGGGACATCTAGATTGAAACCATAACAGTTACATTGCAGGTGGGAGAACCACTTCCAGAATCATGAGTCCTTGCCATGCTTGACATGTGCTTGATACAGTTACATCTCAGAACTTGCAAGAGCTCTGATGCGGACTGTGGGGATTTCACCAAGACAGGGGCACTAGGTGGTGTCTCCTGACATTCCCAGCCAGGTGTCTCCCAACTCTTGCCACTTGCCCCAGCCCTCTAATCGGAGCCATAATGCTCTGATCATTAGGAGCCTGGCACAGCGTTTGTGAGGCAAAAACAAGGCTTCCAGCTTCAGTTGTCCCTTATAAAGACATAACAGGAGCTTTTTGCATTTTGCAAAACTATGCAATCAGCTGAAGATGGCTAACCCAATTATGGCAACTTTTTCATTTAGGACATTAAGGTAGACATTTAAAACTGTATCTTTGGGCATCTCCAACATTAACAAATTATTAGACACTAATTGCTCTGGGTCTGAGCCACTTCTATAAACAGGCAAGGTTTTCCATTTGCAGAAATCAAAGCATACCAGAGCAATTTGTGTTGCTTAATAGCTACAAATTTGTTAGCTTGACTCCAAACCAACAAAACCTGGGAAGCTATTATGTAAATATAGATAATGTCTCTCCAATGATGGTAATTAATGCAGAGATCTCCAGAAAGGCATTTGCTATGATTAGATCTGTTATAGGGAGCAGTTCAGTCTGGGGGGGTTGAACATTTTTCTGGTCCCTCAGAGGTTCTTTCTGAGCAAGGGCTTTCTGAATAAGCCCTTCACTTTCCTGAGAGGGAAGAAGACACAGAGGATAAGGCCCCAAACATAACCACCTCCAGAGTGGCCACAGTAGCTAGTTGTCACCTTTCCTCCTGCTCAGGGTCACAAAGGGATGGTTCTGATTCTAGGTGGAACGCTGGATGTTGAAACTTCTCATTGTATTAAAATCGGGGTCATTAAGAGTTATATAGAGGCTGGGGGGTTGCTAGGTGGTTACCTCAGCTTTCTTGTTGCTGGGACCAAGAACTGAAACCCACAATTTAAAAGAGGAAAGGTTTAATTCGGCTCACAGTTTGGGGGGGTTCAGTCCATGGTTGGCTGGTTCCAAGGCAGAACCACCATGGCAGATGGGCATGGGGGAGCAAAACTGCTTAGTCCATGGTGGCCAGGAATCAGAGCAGGGGAACAGTTCCAGAGAGGAAGCGGCGACGGACCAGACCGAGACCTCCAAGGTCCCTCCTCCATGGCTCACCCAGATATGTCCATGTGTATGCGTTAGTAGTTGATTCCCTAAGCAGGTCCCAGGCCAGTCGAATTCACACCGTTAAGCTTAACCAACACAGAGGCAGAGAACATGGGCCCTGGGTTCCACCCTTAGCATGGAGAGGTAAGGGAGCTTACGGTTAGGGCTGGGCACCGAGGTTCTATTGGCCATTTCAGAAAGGGCTTCCTGATCAGCCAATCAAACCCTTGAGTTTTACAGAAGCAGGAATTGAGACTTAAAGAAAGGAAATCACTCATCAAACTAAAGAAGCTATGGACGGGGGCCCAGGAGCCCCAATTGCTGCCCCTTATGTGGACTGGTCCTCATAGTCATCCAACCCCAAGTCAATAACAAACCTGTTTATAGAGTGTGTTGGGCTTTGGTTACTGTACAAGGTGTCCAAAGGACACAGTGATGGGATTAACTGAGTCTTTAAGGAGCTTTCCATCCAATATCGGGAATCAGATATGAAGATAAGTTAGCAAAACACAGGCCAGTGTTGGAAAAAAGAGTGATCTTTCTAATTAGTATATCTTGTCCCACTTGCCACAGGGCCTTTACACACCCTGTTTCCTCTGCCTGGCTCACTCTGCCTTTCCCCCTGGATCTAGCTGATGCTCACTCAGCCTCCCCTGCTGCAGCACCACTTCCTCAAGGAAGCCTCCAGGGAGGATCTGAGTCCCTCTTATGCATTCTCAGTATACTGTATATTTTCTAACTAGAGTCAAAGTTCCTAAAGGGCTCAGTTACATCTTCTTTGCTCACCTCTGTGCACACAAGACTATAAACCAGAGCCAGGCACGGTGGCACAGGCCTGCAATTCCTGAACCCTAGCAGGCTCTGGCAGGAGGTCACACATTCAAGCCCAGCTTGGGTAACTTAGGGAGACCTTGTCCCAAATAAAAAATAAAAAAGGGCTAAGGATGTAGCTCAGTGAAAAGGCCCTGCCTTCAATCTCCAGTACCGCCAAAAAGAAAAAAAAGAAAGAATGTGACCCAGTGTATTGTACCCATGCTATGACTGTGGAGATGCCTGTGTCACATGCAGGGAGACTTGCCCACTTTCACGCACACCTGTTGAGAGGACAGAGTGTCTCAGGACAGGGCAGCCCAGTCTTGCTGTTGGCGGCTCCTGTTCTGGGCAGTGTAGGATAGCGTGCATCTTTCTGAAGGTCACTGCTCAGGTGACAACCAGAAAAGCCCCCACAAATTTCCAAAGTCCCCTGGCAGGGGGTGAAAACTCCTCTGCTCAACAACTGGCACTAAGAGCTCCAACTGCATTGGCTGCATCCGGACACGCGGGCCTGTGGGGCGTGTGGAGCGGGCAGGAGCTGGGGGCGAGCGTGGGGACCATTCCTTCCTCCCCTCGTTCCCCACACAGGCAGGACAAAGGGGACCTCACCTCCGAGAAGCGTCTATGAGGAATCTGCGGGAGGTTTAGAGGTTTCTAGACCAGCATCAGGGCGCAGTGGCCACGGAGTAAATGCGGCCATTGGCTATGGTGAGCATCCGGTCCAGGTGCCTGGAGTGGGTAGTGCTGCTGGACAAGCCGCTGACTCTCCGTGTGTAAGTCACGCTGCCGCCGAGCCCCCGCCCATCTGCCCCTTTATTTGGCTCCTGACTGTATATCATGAAAATACAGGGGCTTTAGGAAAGTCTGGAATAAAATAGGAAGGACATGCCTGCCTAATTTGATGTCCTTTTGAATCTCAGATCCACCACACTGGTCAGGTTAGTCCACATTTCTGACCCTCGGTTTCATCACCTCTGAGGTGGAAACTGTGATTGTGAGGATTCGAGACAGTTTATATTTAGCACGGGGTAAGCCTTCAATTACTCCGAGATCCTGTCCCTGGGCTTTTTAACACGGTGTCTGATTTCTTCCTTCTTTCCTTTTCACCTAGATCTTGATGACTGCTTAAAAGATTCCACGGAGTGAAAGGCAGGGTTTTGTTACCGATCCCAATTAGGTATTACAAAAGCGCCTTCGGTCTTGGTGAATACGCTCCCTGGCGCGGAGAGCTGCGGTTGTGCGAAGCACAGCAATCAACCTAAAAACCCTCGGGCGATTCCCTCAGTCTGCTTAACAGTGTGTGCCTATCGATAATTGGCTCGTTATCGATTTCCTAACCCTGCCTAATGCAGCTAATGGCTCCATTTCTCCAAGGTAGAAGGAAATGAAGAGGCCAGGGGAGGCCGAAAGATGACTACTTGGCTTGTTATTTGACAGCACGTCAGTCCAAAGCACCCAGGGAGCTACACAGGATTTGGGTGTCTCTGGCTTTTAAGAATGGAGTTGAGTATTGATTTTTGTACCATCCCTTACCATTTAATTAAACAAACCACAGTGCCTGGGTGTCCTCTGGCCATCTGGGCTTATAGTCATTAACAAGCCCCCTGGGAAGACGGGGAGCTACCATGCACTCCCTCAGAGGTGTGGATGGGAGGAGGGGCATCTTGACAATTTGGTGGAATTTATAGCCCTGTCCTTGCCTCATGGAAGCCAGAACCCATGAGGATCCTCAGTAGGTAACTTTCGTTCCACATGATCAGAAAAGTGTGGAATTTTCAAATATTGGGAGGCCAATAGATGTTTGCTATGTGAAGCTAAACACTTAAAGAGAATGTGTTCTCTAGTATCTTAATTCTGTTATCCCCACAGGGAAGATAGTTTGTCCTTTAAGACTGGCACGAGGTCCAGGCTTTCAAAGGAGACTTACTGGTGGAGCAGATCCTCAGTGCTCAGGATGAATGGGATTCTTTATTTTTTATTTTTCTGGAGGCACTTGGGATTGAACCCAGGACCTTCCCACTGAGCCGCATTCCCAGCCCATGTTTCATTTTTTACTTTGATACAGGATCTCATTAAGTTACCCAGGCTGGGGTCCCACTTGGGATTCTCAGCCGTGCACACTACGATCCAAGGTGTTTAACCTAGAGCTCTGGGCCCTGAAGTCCTGCCGTGTACCCTATCTGTGTGGTTAAAACAGTTTCCTCAGGCAGTATAGACACCCCCAGTATCCTGCAAATATCAAGGTGCATACCTTGGAGCTGCCAGGGCTCCCTGTGGCTTCTATTTGTCCTACCCTTCAGGCTGCTCCAAAATCTCATCTCACCGAGCATTGCAGAACCCAGCAGCCCCCTTGATGTGACCTGACCCGGGCCTTCTGATGGTGGCCAGGAGGGTAAGTTCCTCTCCCGATGTTTTGGCTTTCCCCAAAGATTCATCACCATTCTGGCTTTCATTTTGGAGGTCTTGTGGGCTCCTTTGGTCTGTGGGGTGGAGTGCAGGAAGATATTTTGTGTCCTCCCTTGATTTGGATCAGCCCCCCAAGCCTGTCTGGTATGGTGTCAGGGATCAAAGTGGGCTTCCCAGATCCAAACTGGAGCTGGTTTGACCTCTGCACGTGTGAGCAGTAGAGAAATTTAGAGACTTAAACTGGCTGTAGCAAAAGAGAAAGCATGAAAGCCATGCATGGAGGCACACATCAGTAATCCCAGCATTTTGAGAGGCTGAGGCAGAATTGAGCCCTGTCTGGGCAACTTAGAGAGACCTTGTATCAAAATAAAAAAAAGAAAATTAAAAAGAAAAGGAGAGCTGGGATGTAGCTTAGTGTGAAGGCCTGGGATTCAATCTTGGGGTTGGGGGGGGGGTGCGGGAAGCATTGGTTTTATGTTGCTATCAAATGCTGGCATGGGGCAGTTTGAGAAAACTTTTAAAAATAAAATTTAAGAAGAGGAAGTAGCTTAGTGCAAAAGTCCTGGGTTCAACTCCCAGTGAAAACAAAGAAACGGAGGTGTCCCTTTCTGCTAAATGTCCCTCCCCATTACTTCTTTGTGGGCAACTGCACCCCTGTGACATTGTTACAGAACCTCGCAGGGCTTTGGAGGAGGAACAGCAGCACTGCTTGTAAAGTGGAACAGTGGCTACAGTGTAACCATTCATCCGTGGGAGAAAGGATGCAAGAATGCAGCTGCATACAGGAAGCGGAGCTAGTTAGAGCCTCTGTTAGTTACTTTCTCCTTGCTCAGACAAAATACTCAAAGCAGGAAAAGATTTATTTGGCTTACAGCTTGTAGAGGTTTCAGCCCATCATTGGCTGGCTCCAAGGCAAGGTGGCATGGCAGACAGGCATCAAAGACGGAAAACAGTTCATGGTGGGCAGAAAGTAGCAAAGCAAACAAGGAACGACCACAGCTGTTTCTAGCCCTTATATCTTATCCAGGCTACTTAGGGCGGTAGCACTCATACCCTTAATCCTAGTGTCCTTGATCCTAGCATTGCACCATGAATGGATTCCAGTGTCACCCAAGCTAGATCCAGCCACCTTTGAAAAAGCCCCACCTATGCCTGTGTGAGGCTTTGGGGGTGGACATCTAGACACAAGCCATAACATTCTGCCCTGAGGCCCCCCCCACCAAAGATTCATGCACATCCCTTCGTGCAAAAGGCATCTCAGTCCATCTCTAAGAGAGAGTTGCCAAAGTCCTAACAGTTTCAGCACTGCTGAAAAGTCCAAAATCTCCACTGAGATTTGAGGCAAACTCTTAGCTGCCTGCCCCTGTACAAATGAAAAAAAAGTTAAACCCTTCCAACATTCAGTGGCACAAGACAAACATTTCCATTCCAAAAGTTACAAATAGAAATAGCAAGGAATGGGAAAAAAGCAAGACCAAAATCCAGCAGGGCAAACATTAAATCCCACAGTTCCACTTCTGGCATCTCCGGCAATCTCTGGCAAGTTGTGAAGGTCAAGCCTTGGGTGGCTCTGCCCCTATGGCACTGCTGGTGGTTGTAGCTCCCATGTCTTCTCTCAGGCTGGCTCTACTCCCTCCTTGCAGGTTTCCTCAGACTATCCACAATCCTGGCTTCTCTAAATTTCTGGGGTCTCCACTGCACCTTTGGGTTCACATGCATAGCTTCACACAGTGCCCTCACAGGGGCACACTGCCTGGCTTCCCAGGCCTTCTTCTGGAATCTGGGTGAAGTCTTCTTAACCCACAACCTTTGCATTCTGCATACACCTAAAACCAGCACTACATGGGTGATGCCAAGGTCTGCTGCCAGCTGGAGGAGTAGCCAGGCTTCCTTCTCTCTTGGCTGTAGGCATCAAGTGCCTATGAACCAAATCCCAAGGAGCAACGTCCCTAGGCCACCACCATTCCGGAGCATGGTGTTCTGGGCTGTTTTCTCAGTGCAAAGTCTTTCACTTTTGCAACTCTGAGGCTGAAAAAGGCTGGAGTCCTGCTGGTTCTTGTGATGTCCTCAGGCCATCTTTTCTGTTGTCTTCTTCTGAAATACTTGGCTTTTTCTTGTGAGTCTTTTCAGTACCCAAGTTATCCTCTGTTCCATCCTTGCAAGCTACAGTTTAATTTTACTGGAACTTCCTTTCTGGACAAACTCAAAATGTTTTAAATCATTCCGCTGGGCTCTTTGCCCTTGATTTTCAGCATAAATCTGGCTAAAAGCCCCCCACAGTAGCTATGCCACCATCTCAACAGTAGACTGTCTTGAAATTTTCTCTTCCAGATTAATTCGTCTACCACCCTTAATCTCAGTCTCAGCTGAAGTCTTTAGACATGAGCAAAATACAGACTTTCTGCCAAGTCATAACACACATTGCCTGGAGTCTAGCAGCCAATAGAGTGCTTTTTCCTGGCAGAAACCTCCTGAATGTGGTCTTCATTGGCTTTCTGGCTTCTGAGCTCTGACCAGAATCTCCCATACAGTACAACCTAGAGCGCTCCAGCTCTACTTGTTCACTTGGCATCTCTGAACATTTCCTAACTCTTTCCCTTCCCACAAGCCAGTTTCAAAGCCTCTTGAGTCACTGGACAGGAAATGTCACAGCAATAACCGTGCTTCGCTGATACCAAATTCTGTGTTAGTTATTTTCTCTTTGCTGAGACCAAATACCTGACACCCAAAGTTAAAGAAGGAAAGGTTTATTTGACTCACAGTTTGTAGAGGTTTCAGTCCATAATTGGTTGGCTCCAAGACAGGGTGACACATAGCAGATGTGCATTACAGAGGAAACCAGCTCACAGCAGGCAGTAGCAAAGCAAGCAAGGGATAACCACAGCTCTTTCTAGCCCTTATATCTTATCCAGCCTACTCAGGGCAGGTAGCACTCACATCCTTAATCCTAGTGCCCTTGATCCTAGCATTGCACCATGAATCAATCCCAGTGTCACACATTAGATCCAGCAACCTCTGAAGAAGCCCCACGTATGACTGCATGAGGCTTTGGAGGAACATCTAGACAACAGCTATAACAGGGCCACACGTTCCCGCCTGGATGTGTGTCATAAACATCATGCAGCCAGAAGAGCAGGTTGGGGAATAATGTATTTTGAATGATAATATTTACAGAAAGCTTAAAGACCTAAGAAAACAACACCACACAGTGTTTATGGATGCTTGAATATGAATTAAATGTATAAGCACCTATGCGTGAAGGAGAGGAACCTAATGGGAGACAGAAAGGCTCAGGAGAGAAGGGTGGGTGGGAGGGGTAATTGGCAGGAACTCCGGGGGCCTCAGTGAATAGCAAGATTTCATTCTTCAGCAAAAACAGAGTGGAGGCTGGGTGACAGCCGCTGAAGTGGGCCAGCTCTGTGGGCACTCAGGCGCGCAGCACTGTCCTCTTCTTATCTGTATGTTGAAATGTTTTAGATGACATTGTTTCCCGAAAGAAATGTCCGCGGTGTGCGGTGTTGGGGGAAGAAGATGCAGTAAGGTGAAGGTGGGTGCGTGAGCAGAGGTGATGGGAAGAGGGTGGCAGGGGAGCCCTGTCCGTACCTTGGAGGCCCCCTCTGAGCTGCAGGTGGCATTTGGGGGTTTGCCAGGCATGGGGGCACTGGATGGTGTTGTGGGATTGAGCTGCGTTGCAGCCTGGCTAACCTCCCGGGAGCCACGGAGCTGCAGCCAGGCGGCGCTCAGGGTTGTCTCCAGCTGGGCTGAGGCGTGGGCCCCAGGATGCATGGGGCCTTGAGATGGGATGGGCTGTCCTGGGAAGGGTATGACCAAGAGAGCGGCTGACCCTGACGGGAGACAGCTGTGTGCTGTCTGGCAGGGGGTCTGGGCAGCCCCAAAGTGTCACACGAGGTCATCTGGGACAAATTCATGGGGACTTTGTTCTGGCAGTAAATGTTATTCTTTAACACACCGGGTTGTTGTACCTAGAATTTCAAATAGCACTTTAAAAACGTTTAATTTGTGTGTAATACCTCACCCACCATCGCTGTGTAAGTATTTCCCCAACATCCCAAGAAGTGGCTGCATTTTTCACTTTTTACTGCTGAGTTTTGCTGTGGTAGAAGGTATATGACATATAGGGGTACACGGACATTGCCGTTAGCCAGACCTAATCAGAGACTCTGGCTTTGTCACTTATTAGCTTGGTGTAGGTGAGTTTGAGAGAGCTTGAGCTTAGCTTTTCTGATCTTGAAATTGAGCAAATAGCATTATTATGTTGAACTTGATCTTTTTTATTTTAAAGAGAAAAAAATAACAATAAAACAGAGTTCCAAAACAGGTTAGTAGGAGAGTTACAATAATTAATACATGTGTCCTTGTTGTCTTCCTAGTAGTTATTCAGATTATGAGATATAGGGGTGATATCTTGTCCAAACAATTTTAGCAGAAACCTTTCTTTTCAACGAACTAAGAGAAACTAGCTGTACAATTATCTTGACTCTCTTGTGTGTAAATCTATCTTTTCATCTATGACCTGCTAACTGGTGATTGGCCCAATAAAAAGAAGAGTAAGAGGTTAACTTGTTAGAAATCTGACGCCTCTGGCGCTTGAGAGCACTTCTACAAGGACTGGACAAGGACTCAGAGAGCTTACAACCAAAACAACGTGACACTTTCTCACTGAGGGGCGATTTTAGCCTTCAGAACTCTGCGGGAAGAAGAGCCTGTAGGTCAAGTCTTACATCAAAATTGATCAGTAATTAAATGACCGTATTTTTATTCATCATAAGACTTGAACCAACGTCACAGGCTAGTCTTTTGTCACATGTATTCTTTGCTAGATTTCTTTTTTCTTTGTTTCTGGGTGACTTGAACTGTCCTTTTTTTTTTTTTTTTAACTATATGCATTTAACAGCATGGATAAAAACTCTCCAAACACCATTGTAAGCATTTATCGAAGCCTCACAGTATAACCCATCAACATACACAATTACTGTCAATTAAACTAAAAATTGTATAAATATT
>NW_004955564.1:361701-364248 GCF_000276665.1 Chinchilla lanigera
AAAAAAAAAAAAAAAAAAAAAAAGCTTAACGTGAAACAGTTTCCAAGTGTGCAGAAAAGTCAGAGAATGGAGCAATGAACACACACGTTCACACTGCGTTCACCGACCTGCATCACTTGGTGTGAGGTCAACACACAGCGCCGGCTTCCTGGTCAGCTTCCCCGGGCACTGACGAGAAGCTACACACAGCTGCTCCCCCTTGGACGCTGGCGGGTTCAGGAGGCTTCACGCTGATTCAGCAGGTTACCGAAGCGAGGACCTGTGCTCGACTGCCCCACACTGTCGTCTGGCAATTTTCGCTACAGTCAGGATCCAAGCTAGGAGCATTCATTGCATTTCGGACTTGTGCTAAAGAGCTTTGCAAAGAAGCCATTTTTGGCGCTGTGTCTCAGCTTCCTGCGGTGTCCCAGCTTCAGCGCACACGGTGTCACTGCTTGGAAGCAGAGTCGTTCCTGTCCCTACCCCCTCACTCGGCCCAGATCCCTGCCCTCCATCCACTCTGCTCTCTCTGCACCAGGAGCTTTTTCCTCCTGCAGGACACCGGTCGTGACCAGGGGAAGGTGTCCCCTGGCTTTTTGTCTCTCAACTCCTTGATGTCTTTTTCCGCATGCAAGAGGCAAGGCACTAAGTGTCCAAATTCTCTCTCTCTTTCTTTGTTATTGGGGAGTGAATCTTTGCAATAAACTACATCCCAGCCCTTTATTTGTATTTACTTTTTTTTTGAGACAGGGTCTCGCTGTGTAGTTCAGGCTGGCCTTGTGTTCACTATGTAGCCCAGTCTGGCCTTGAACTTGCAGCAATCCTCCTGCCTCAGCCTTCTGAGTGCTGGGATTACAGGTGAGTACCACCATGCCTGGCCTATTTTTATTTCTGTATTATTTTTTAAAATATTGAGATAAAATCTTGCTAAATTGTCGAGGTGGGGCTTTGGGATCCTCTTGCTTCAATTTCCCAGAGTGCTAGGATTACAGCCATGTACCACCATGCCTGCCTTAGTAGACTTTTTTTTTCTTGTTTATTTGAGAAAGGGTCTCAACATATGGGTCTCCCTAGCACTGGGATTACAGTTAAGCACTGGTACTCCTGGCTATTTTTTTTTTTTTTTTTGAGTCAGATTCTAAATTGCCCGAATTAGTTTTGAACTTGTGATGCTCCTGCCTCAGCCTCCCCAGTAGCTGGAGTTACAGGCATACATCACTACACCCCACTGAAAAACAACTTTTTATTTACAATTTTTAAAAAAAGTCTACTAAGGCTGGGTGTGGTGGTGCACACCTATATTCTCAGCACTTGGGAAGCTGAGGCAGGAGGATCACTGCTAGTTTGAGACCAGTGTGGGCTACATAGTGAGTTCAAGGCCAGTCTGAACTACACAGTGAGACCTTATCTCAAAAAACCAAAATAATAATAATAACAAGGGCTGGCAATGCAGCTGATTGTTCCCTAAATTCAATCCCTAGTATTTTTTAAAAAAGTTTTTCTGCTTTCTTTGGACTCTTCCAGGCTTTTTCAGAATTTGAAAAGGTTCTAGTTACACTCAGTACCAGGCAGCAGTGGTGGGGACACCAGGTACTCATGAAGACGCCCTCTGGAATAGGTACCTTGAATCTCCCTGAGGGTCGGGCCTTAGTTATGTCCTAAACCCAACTCAAGAAGTCATCCGCTCCATGGGGCGTTCAGGGCATAGTAAGTTGAATACAGCCACTGAAAATATTCATGCAAATATCTTCATTAGGAAAATCATGCAATTAACCTGAAATACGTGTTAAACGAAGCAGCTAAATTGTTGCATATTTCTCAGCTCTTAATTATAATTTTGGTAATCAATTTTTCTCCTGATTGCCAAAAAGAAAAGGGGGGGGAAAAAAAAAAACAACACGCATCTCGCAGGCTGTAGGCTGAACTGGAACCGAGATCAACCCCGAGTCGGTGCAGCAGAGGCAGCCGTTAACCTTTCCTGTTTTCCTTCACGGCAGGCATTTCCCGCTAGTGCTCAAGGCCGAAGATTGGATTTTAACAAGGGCTTTTTGGAGGAGCGCCAGCCTTTCCTGAACGGCTCGTTTCGCAGGCGCCACCATCATTCAAGGTGACCAGCGTTTCCCTTACCGTTTTCCCGGTGCTTACTTCTTAAACGGCTTTGGACTGCAGCGTGAACATTTTCCCTATACAAAAACTGACACCAACGCTTACAATCCGGGCATTCAGACGGCCACATGGGCCCTGGGAGCCGCTCTGGGGAGGCCTGTGCTGGGCTGTTGGGGGCCTGGAAGGCCGGAAGAACCACGGGCGGAGACCAGAGAGGTGGTGTAGAAAGCAAGCAAGTGTGCTGCCAGGCTCAGAAGAACCCGAGATCCCGCTGGATGTGTTTCTTTGATGTACATATTTTGGATCACATTGTGTGTATGTGTGTGTGTGTGTGTGTGTGTGTGTGTGTGTGTGTCTGTGTAGAGACCAACAGTTAAGCAAACTCTTCTCTAATATTCAGCCCCAGGAACTTGGTTCAATGACACTGCTCTCCTCTTAGAATATTCTAGAGCCATGAAAAAA
>NW_004955564.1:365283-378575 GCF_000276665.1 Chinchilla lanigera
AAACCAAAGTCCACCAGACCTAAATGTATATTATAAATTCAAGCCCCCTGGTGGGAGGCTTCAAGACTGAGGATACTGAGATAAGACACTCACAGGGACACGCAACTACCCCTGGGGACTGTAAAGTCTCCAGCCACTGCCCTAAACTGCAGAGCTTCTGCAAAACAGAGACTTCGGCCTGCTGAAACAATCATGTGGTAGAAACCAGAGCCACTGTACAAAACTAGGACGGAGACAGTGATCCCCCAGACCCTGGCCTACCCTAGGAACCCCAAGAAACAGACCTCCCATTCTTGTCGGTGCGCCACCCTGCTGTTCTGCAGCCCAGCCCTGATCCCTTCCCTTCCCCGTTGCCTCTTCACCAGCCAATGACCCTCACAGGGACATTTGATGGTTTTCCTATTTTCTGCACCAGCAGTCTGTCCTGGCTGAGTTGAGGTCCCCACCTCCTGCTTAGAGACCTTGCCCCATCTAGTGCCGTTACCACCTGCATCCCATACATCAACCTGTTTGATTATTGTTTGTCCCATCCTGCTAGAATTCAAGGGCCACCAGGACAGGGACTCTGGCTCTTCTGGGCATTTTCCAGAGCCCAGAACAATCCCAGCTGCGCTACCTGCTCTATGGACAGGTGCTGCATGAATGGATGTGCAGACCACAGCGCTGCCTGCGGGAGAAGCAGCAGTATCTGCAATCTGTCATGTCAAGCCCTTTTGTTTAGAAATTCTGCTGACTTGCATTTAAAAACACATTTAGTCTTAAAAAGGCAAATATGCACAAGATATAAAATTCAAGATGGCCAGAAGATCAAGCATACAGAGTAAACATGGCCTCTTTCACCTTTGCTGAACTGAGAAGGAAAGGCGAGCTCTTTGTGATTTAATAAGCATTTTCTTTCCCTGAATGCGGTCAAGCTCTTTTCTTCACAGACATTGGAGGGCAGTTAGTATTTGTTTTCCCCAGAATTATGTGTTGGTGTCTCTGCTCATTTTCTTACTGGGCTTTTTCTATAGGGGAGGAAGCATGGTTTGTTCTTTTTTCATCTATGTCCTTAGTAAGGACTCCCTGGAGCCACAGACAGATGAAGAAGAGAAAAAGTTTAAAGGTAGGTATCTGTGCTGGATACATGCTGGTGAGCCAGAGAAATGAGCTCCCCAGCAAAGTTTACATTTAAGTCCCAAATGCCACCATTTTGTGAAATAAAGACAGAAGGGTATGAGGAAAGGCCTGTTTCAGACAAGAAGGCCATGAATAGCCCCATAGGACAAGAGGCAGCTTCAGCTGCAGGCTGAATTCCACGCTGAAGTTCAAGTCTTTTCCACTGCTTGAGAGTGTTGGAGACACTCTTTCAAATGGTGATTTCCCTTCATTTCAGTCACTTTCCATCACTGGAGCAGAATACCTGACACTGCAACTTCAAGCAGGAGAGGTTTGCAGTGGCTCACAGTTTTCAGATGGTTTAGTCCACGGTCAGCTGGTTCCAAAGCAGAGACACCGCTGTGGAGAAGCCTAGTGGAGGAAAGTAGCTCACCTCATGGCAGCCAGGAAGCAGAGAGACAGAAGGGAGGAACAGAGAGGGAGAGACACTCTCCAAAGCCCCGCCCTAAGTGACACACCTTTTCCAATTGAACTGTTATGGTTGATGCACTGTGTCAACTTGAGAAGTTTAAGGGTTAACTAAGTGACTCAGCAGGGGGCCAGCATCCTCCCTTTGTAAGCATCTTGAGCTTGTGGAAGGGGAGAGCATGGAATAGTGTAGGCAGATAGCTGGCATATAATATAAGAGAGGGAAAGAGGTTTGCTTCCCCCTCTCTTTTTGCTCTTGTTGCTTCTGCTTTCTCCTATCACCATGAGCTGTTGCCCCTGTGCTATGCCTCCCTGCCTTGGAGCCAGCTGATTGTCTCAGCAATAAGAGAAAAGTAAGTAAGACAGAATTTGGTACCAGGAGTAGGGTTGTTGCGGTGACTGTACCTGACCTTGTGGTTCAAGAGCCTTTGGGAATGGCTTATGGGAAGAGTTTGAAAAGGTTCAGAAGGGCTGGGGATATAGCTCAGTGGCACGAGCATCTGCCTGGCAAGCTCAAGGTCCTGAGCTCAATTCCCAGTACCAAAAATCAAAACAAAACATGAAAAGCTGCAAAGATGTCATCTGAAAGAGTAGAGCTGTAATGCCTTAGGGTTTTCTATGTGGGAGATTCTGGTCAGAATTCAGATTCTGGTCAGAATTCAGATTCTGGTCAGTTTTCTATATGGGAGATTCTGGTCAGGAGGGCAGAAGACTGATAGAAATTCTGACAGTAAAGACCAGGCTTGGGAGGTTTCTGCTGGGAATGACTGCATTGGCTGTTGGCGTCCAGACAATGTGTGCTATGGCTTGGCAGAAAGTTTGTCTGCATTTTGCTGTGTCCAGAGACTGCCTAAGACTGAGATTAAGGGCAGCAGACTGTTCTGGCAGATGAAATTTCAAGGCAGTTGGATGTTGAAGCAGAAGCATGGCTATTGTTGGGGGCTTTTAGCCAGATTTATGTTGAGAATCAAAAGCAAAGAGCCCAGCAGAATGATTTAAAATGTTGTGAGTTTGGCCAGACAGGAAGCTTCAGTAAAGCTGTGGACTGTAAAGATAGAGCAGAGGAGATCTTGATTTCTAAAAAGGAACAGGAGAATAGAAAAGATGGCCTGAGGGTATCACTAGGAGCAGCAAGTCTCCACCCTTTGCAGTCTCAAAACTGCAAAAGTCAAAGACATTGCTCTGAGGAGAAAGCTGCAGAATGCCGTATTCCAGAATGGTGGCAGCATAGGAAATTTGTTTCTCAGAATTGGATTCGAGTGCCCAGAGATCCTGGCATTCAGCCCCTACAGCCAAGCCTGGTTACTGCTCCAGCTGACAGCAGACCTTGGCATCATCCACGTGGTGCTGGTTTTAGGTGTATGCAGAATGCAAGAGTTATGGGTTAAAAAGGCTTCCACCCCGATTTCAGAAGGCCTGGGAGGCCAGGCAGTGTGCCTCCAAGAGGGCAGTGTGTGAAGCTGTGAGTGTGAAGCTGAAGGTTCAGTGGAGACACCAGAAGTTTGGAAAGCCAGGAGGGAGCAAAGCAGGTCGAAGAGAGAAACCACGGGAGCTGTAATCACCAGAGGTGCCATAGCGGTGGAGTCACTCAAGCCTCTTGTAGCTCACAGCTTGCCACAGATTGCTTCAGATGCTGGACATGGAACTACAGGACTTAATGTTTGCCCTTGTTTTGGTCCCAATCCTTTGTATTCCTGTTTGTAACTTTGGAATGAAAATGTTTCTTGAATGTTGAAATTGTCTAACTTTTCATTTATACAGGGACTTGCAACTAAACTTGTCTTACATCTCGAAGAAGACTTGGGACTTGGACTTTTCAGCAATGCTGAAAATTTAGGACTGGCAACTCTTGCAGATGGACTAAATGCCTTTTGTATAATGGGATGTGCATGAGTCTTTGGGGGCCAAGGGCAAAATGTTATGGTTCTAATGTAATATAATGTTGATAGACTGAATATCAGATCTTAAGGATTGTTAAACCTGTGTTATAATGTTCAAGTTGTGAAATGCTAAGAATAATCACGTCTTTGAATCTGGAAACTAATTTAAAGAAATGTGTCTAGTTGCCAGGTTGACAAAGGGTGGATTGATGTGGTTGATACATTGTATCAACTTGAGAAATTTGGAAGACTAAGTGACTCAGCAAGGGGCCAAGGTTCTCACTTTGTAACATCCTGAGCCTGTGGAAGAGGAGGGCACAGAGATGGTGTGGGCAGATAGCTGGCATACAGTATAAGAGAGGAAAAGGGGCTTGCTCCCTCACCCCTTTTGCTCTTGTTGCTCTTGCTGTCTTCTGTTGCTCCTGGGCCATGCCTTGGAGCCAGCTGATTATGGACTGAAACCTCCACAAACTGTGAGCTAAAAAACTTTTTCCTTACTTACTTTTGGGTGTTGGTTCTCAGAAATGAGAGAAAAGTAACTAAGACATAGGCCCTACCTCCTAGGAGCACCTTTAGCTTTGAACTCATCAGTGGGTAAATCCACTGATGGGTATAGTGTCCCCATGATCCAGCTACCTAGAAAAGTTCCCATGAGACTTTTGAGGGGACATTTTAAATCTAAACCATAATACCTTGATAGGTGTAAATCTCTTACAAAAGTCTACCTTTTTAGAGTCTCTTGTTCTCATAATAACTAGCTCAAGGTAATCTTGCTGCCAAAGAGGCATACTTGGGGTGATCTCCTGTCTCCGACAGTCATAGCGTGGGTGACATGTCCTGAGCGCCACCAATTCACAGAAGCTCTTCTCTTATTAAAGAAAGCAGACCTTTGGATATGCAAAACATTTTTCATAGTTTGTCTTGTGATTTGATGTATTTATGGTATATATTTCCAGGCAGAAGAGCTTAATTTTCCTGTCAAATGCATCAATCTTTTCTTTTATGACTTTGAAATTCATATTTAAAAAAGCTTTCACGAGGGCAGGATAATTTAAAATTCTCATGTGCTTTCTTACCGTCCTTCCATGTGCTTTCTCATCATGCATCGTGCTGTACAAATTAAGAGGCTATCCCTTTATAATCCACATCCTGGGCAGGAAGCTAAGAGGTATGAGCAAAGTAATATGCTGAATGTTCAAATAAAACTTAAAAAAAATATGACAGTAAAAGATACATTGCTCCTAATCCTCCTCAAAATACTCCTCTTGCTTTGAACACACTCATCCCACAATTCTTGCTGTTTTCAAAAAGATAATTCTGGGATTATCTTTCATGAGTGTCTTTTTGTGGCTGCCTTTGTGTACCGAATTGGATGTTCTGAATCAAATGGTTATGGAAATTTCCATCAGATACAAATATTCCAATGTGTCTGTATCCGCCTTGGACTGGGCATCATGCAACTTTGAGTGTTCCCCAAAGTCAAAGTGACCATGAAGGTCAATGTCTTGAATTGATTCAGGACATTAAGATAGCCGGGATGGTATAACTGTAGATGCTCATGAAAGAAAGACTTTCAAAATTGCTTCAGAAGGTGGTGAGAGTGATGGGATAAGTGTATTTGGAGCAAGGGGGAGACTCTTGAGGAGGATTTATGGCAATATTTCTTGTACTATAACATATTTGTTAAAAACCCAACTGAATAGGCACAGTATTTTTTGATCACATCCTGTATATTGGGATTTTCCCATAAGCCCATAATGTCTGCCCCAGCGGTGGAAAAGGAGGCGTCGTCTGGGCTGACAGATGTTTTCCATCACCTCTGCAGGAGTGCGCTGTGGCCCGCATTGGGAAAGGCCTTCCGTGCCATCCTGGCATCCACAAACTTCCAACAGGGAAAGGTAGGCAGCTGGCTGGAGGCAGCCTGGGCATCCTGGATATTTCTGCATGGAGGTGTTCAGGAAATGCAACCCCCCAAGATGCTGCTGTAGCATGAGGGTCACTTTGCATTGTGGATACAGGATCCAGTGGACAATGGCAGAGGGTTTCTCTGATCTCCCTTAGCCACCACCTAAAGACCTCCTCCCAAAGGACTCAACTGTCATGAATGCCTTGCTCAGAAGCCTTGTCAACCAGAGGGGAGCCTGGAGGCTGCCACTGCACCCAGATATGTCACAGGGACTGCTCCTTTGCAGCTTGTCCTTGGCAAGGTCACTTTTGCCTTCCTCTCCCTTCCGCTGGGAGTCTCATTTCTAAACAGAAAGTACACCTGACTGATTAAGATGCTCACTGCGAAATAATCTGTCTTCAGATTTATAGAACCCACAACATCGGGTGCCTTCAGATAACATCAGAATGTGAAACGGACCCCTTATTCTTTAGTTCTGTGTACCAACTAACACAATGCAAGGAAATTGCTGAGAGATTTAATTTACAGGAAAGTAATGAAATTGTCTAAGTAAAATACAGGAACTAGCTCCACGGGGTTGAGGTCAACTGCGATCTTCTGGCCAGGGTGGGTAGTGCAGAAGACACAAACCCTGGATGATAAAGACCTTGTCCAGCACGTGCCCTTCCTTCCCACAGCTCTTTCACATCCCTGAGCTTCCCAAGACCATCTTTGTTGGGGATGAAGCCTCCTTCACCCTCCCAAGGTTCTGTCCCTTGAATAAAGATGGTTTTCTTCCCACCAACTCCATCTATGAGTATTGGCTTGAAAGCGGTGAGTGGACGGAGATGGTTCCGGTAACAGACAGACCATCACTTAGTCTTCTCAGGGCTGCTCCTAGACCACATTTATTACCTAAGAAACTTTTTCTTCACGTAGCACAGTATGATGGTTTGCATCAAAAATGTCTCCCAAAAGGCCCCTGTGTTCAGAAGTGAGGCTTTCAGAAGGTGAATAGATCATGGGTGGCTAACCTTATTGATGGATTTACCTATTGATGAGTTCGTAGCTGAATGTGCTGTTAGAGAGTGGACTTGGTTGGAGGAAGTAGGTCACTGGGAGAATAACCAGATGTGGTATATTCTTGCCCCAGTCCCTTGCTCTCCCTTGGCTCTTCTCCTCTCAGGCTGCTTCCTTGCTGCTATGAGGTAAACAGCTTTCCTCTGCCTCACCCTGCTGCCTTGATGTTTCTGTCTTGGAGCTAGCTGACCATGGACTGAGATCTCCGTAACCATAATCCAAAATAAATAAATCTTGCCTTATTTAAGTGTTTTCCTCAGATATCTGGTCACAGCAACAGAAAGATGACCAACACCCACAGCAAATGTTGCCATCCATTTCTTCTCTTCGTGCTGCCGTAGCTAATGTCCTCATCACCCTGCAGAAGCCCCAGTGCCTTGTCCTCCTAGTTCAGGATGCTATATAAGTGTCAATCATCTGATCCTTCTTTGAGTCTCAGTCTCATGTTTCGTAGGGCTCCCATGCATATATACATAGTTAAAATGTTTTATTTTTCTCCTGCTAATCTGCCTTAGGTCAATTTAATTTGTAGCATAGTCAAAGAACCTAGAAGGACAGACAGAAACCATCTTTCATTCCTCTAGTGGACATTGTATTTATTTCAGAATATGGGGAATGCAGATCTCTGGGACAGCTTCCCTTAGCATGCAGTGCTCTGAAATTTCTATCTTGTGATTCTAAGAAATAAACATGTGAGCCAACTAGAGAGCACCTTGAGGTGGGTGGTGCCCTAGGCTCCCATGCACTAGGCTGTCCTGCTTGGCCACCTCCCTGCTCACCCTGGCCTCCTGAGCCCACTTATCTTCTGATAGAGCAGACACCTCCACAGTCTGTTCTCCGCTTCTTATCTCTATTCACTTTCCCCCTGGGAAACTTCATCTCAGATGGCCAAGAGGTCCTCTACATGCTGATAGTTTCCAACAATGCTATCTTTGCTCTGCACTTTTAGCACCAGAAAGTTTGAGGTAGCAGTCAAACTTAGAGGAAAATAGAAAAAATGTTTTAGTTATGTGGTTTTTAAAGGTATCATGACCATGGTGTTCATAAAAATCATACATGGATGTGATAATCTTGGTTTTCAACATGACTGGCTTGAGAGATGCTGTGTTGGTTTGGGGCTTATTTTTGCAAGGGCAAACAATACAATAGAGGACACATATTTTATACGATTATTTATAATAGTCACCCAAAGAGTGGTATATAAGAGAGTGCAGGAAATCTGTCCCCAAACTATAGACCAAGGAATCTAGCTGAGGGCCTGGATTCCATGATAATGCCCTGCATGAGTCCATCTGAATACCTGGAGCCCACAACCATGCCTCCCACAAATCCAACTGGAGGCCCAGAGCCCACAACAATAGCTCATGCAGGCCTGTTTCACGGATCTGCACTGCGAAGGCTCAAAGGTCAGTGGTGGAATCTCGGAAGTCTGTGCCAGTGGAATGAAGGATCTGTGCTAGCAGGCTGAGGAATCTGCACTGGAGCCAGGAAGGAATGCTCAAAAGAACCAGA
The DNA here is from genome assembly GCF_000276665.1 of Chinchilla lanigera. NCBI lineage: Eukaryota > Metazoa > Chordata > Mammalia > Rodentia > Chinchillidae > Chinchilla > Chinchilla lanigera. The sequence goes on from NW_004955564.1 coordinate 373,207, forward strand.
GCTCCTACGAAAGGTACCACAGCCATCCTCAGCAACAGTGAGGTCCTGAGCTCCTCTGATGATCAAGATGGCTGAGTTCCTATCAGGGAAGCCAACACAGCAAGCTTCTCTAGGAGACTGGCACTGCACCATCTTCCCCTCTGGAGCCAGGAAGTGATGCCCAAAGTGAGGACCAGAGCTCCCCCAAAGTGAACCAAAGCCATTCTCAGTGCCAACGAGGTCCCGAGCTCCTCAGAGGGTGAAAACAGCCACGTTCATCAGGAAAGCCAGCATGATGAGCTCCTCCAACAGAACAAACAGCTCCTTACAGCTTCTACCAGCTCCCAACAGCCTGTCTTCTCCTTCTCCAGTTCTGCCTCTTATGCTGCTGGCAACAGTCCTCAGGTGGGCCTCCCACACCCAGCACCATGCAGACTCAGTTCAGCTGGGGGTTATAAGTTGACCACCAGTTGTCAATCCATTACAGACACCCAGGGTATTAATAAAGCACACTTCTGGCTGTGTCTGCTTGGGCTAAGGGGATGTGACGTTGGGGGCTACCTCTGGCCCTTGGCCCCTTTTTGTCAGGCTCTTACCCTGCTTACTGCTTCCTGAATGCCATGAGGTGAGCGGCTTTCCTCCTCCATACACTCTGCCTTCGGGTTTCTGCCTTGGAGGCTGCTGACCATGGACCGAAACCTCTGAAACTGTCAGCCGGATTAAACCCTTCATCCCTTAAGTTTTGTGTGTCAGACATTTTCTCCCAGCCACAAAAAGCTGACTAACCCAATGGCATTTTTAAATAAGCTGAACAGAGCTGTACAGGGGGGCACATGCCCATAATCCCAGGACTCTGGGAGGTGGAGGGAGGAGGGCTGCAAGTTTGAACTCAGCGTGGGCAACGTAGTGACTTGGCAAAACCCTGTCTCAAAAAGTAAAAAGGGCAGGGGATGCAGCTCAGTGCAAAGGCTCCGGGTTCAATCCCCAGCACTGAGAAATAGGAAGTGTATAAAAGTACAAAGAATCATACTTTTTCGTAAAGGAAAGACACTCGATTTCTTACTTACTAGAAATGAATGTTATTACCAGCACTTGGTCTCTGTCATTGTGAATAGAAAGACAAATAATATACTTCATGGAAATTAGGTGATTTTACTATACGTATTATTTTAAATGAGAGGTCATTTGATTTTACTTAGACCCAATAGTAAAAGAATCTGAAGTTTGATGGGAAAACATCTGGAGATGTCCTACATTTGATGACGAGGGTCAAGGGGTGGAGGGGAGGAGAGACAGGAAGTTAATCAGGCAGCGAGCTCCTTCCAAGAACAAGAGAGCACTCACGCTCCTGAACGTCCACTGAAACCTCAGCTCAAATCCCACCTCAACCCCCTGGTGCCGCTGCACCCTGTGGATGACCCCAACCATTCAGAAGCAGCAGTCACTTCCTGGAGACTGCCTCCCACCCCAGGCTTCCCTGCTTCGTGGAATCCCACTTTCTTATCTACGGCCAGTGCAGAACTGTGCACGGCTTCCTCCTGGCCCCACATTTTGGATATAAAAACTCTTAGCTCTGGCCAGGAGGACATTATCCACCTGCCCTCTAGCCCAGTGCTGGAAGCTGTGGAAACCAGCCCAGGCTCTAGTCTTTTCCTGGCTGGTTCTACAAAGGCTTCATATCTCCTCCCACTTCAGAGATCCCTGGGTCTCAAGAGTTTTGCTTTAACAAGTTGATCTACAGGAATTTTTGACCTTTGAATAAACATGCACACAAACACACACATGTGGAGGAAACGAGTCATGCATTCATACATTTGAGACAAGGTGTTGCTATGCAGTTCAGGCTGGCCTTGCATTTCTGGCAGTTCTCCTGCCTCAGCCTCCCAAGTGCTGTGATAACAGGAGAGCACCACCACATCTGGCTTATCCCCTTAAAGTTAAGAAAAAAGATGATAAAAGCAAGTCAAAGGCCTTTAATTTTTCTTAAGCTGCAAATTTTCACTCTGAATGGTACTTATTGACTTTCGGGTATGAAAAATGAGAAAATTGGTCCATTTATTTTTCCTTCTTTTTCTTCCTACCTGCCCCAGGAAATCATTTTTTTTAAAGCTTAGTTTTATGGCAGTTGGTTAACAAATGCTTATGCCATATAAATCCTCAAAACTTAACTATTGCCTGAATTTACAGTATTGAAAATCTGGGGAGTAAAGCAAATTAGTTAATTACAATTGTGACACTCAAATTAATTAATCTGTTTTGTCTGCTTAGCTCTGTCTCAGAGCTGTAATGTGAGGAGACATGAACATAATTCAATGGCTTTGAAGACTTTTTGCCTTCTGGTTTTGCCTCAGGAATAAGAAGAGCTTAACACAAGCAGAAAATTAAGATTTCTGTTATATCCGATAAAGATAAACTAAAGAATCCCACAGAGTTCAAATTACTGTCAGTTCTCCCAATTGGCAGTTTTATCTATGGTTGAGGGAAGGAGAAATATCAACCTGGCTAATACTGAGATAACCAGTTTGAGTGTGAGTTCCCAGAATGGATTAATGGAAGTTTTAATTTTTGCAGCAGTCAGGGGGACTGGGTTGGAACCAAGGATGTTCTTTTGCAATGCACAGAAAAGATAGCGTGAGTTACCCGGACCGATCAGATGAGTGTGACCCAGCTCATCTCCCTCCCAAAGCACAGTGTGTGAAATCCGTGACTGGGAAGGGGTTCTGCAACTGGATCGTCTACCCTAGAATTGGGCTTCATCCTCCTTTCCTTTCCCCTTTCCTTCTTCACTCACTTGCTTTCTTGTCTTCTGTCTCCGCATGGACTCATTCTTTCAACAAATATTGACTGGGTGTCATGGCAAGAGGCTAAGTCTTTCTGCAGCCTGGTGGCCTGGCCACATCTGCACTGCTCCCTGCCTGTAGGGGATGAGTTAAAGCTGGCACCAGGAGTCACGTGATAGCTCACACCGGTGTGTCACATGACCAGCACAACTTTCTTTCTTTATCTAGAAATAAAATTGTCCTGGCATCGGTACGTACCTTCTAGACCCCTATTTAATAGCTTTCCAACAAGGCTGACACAATTTACATCTCGTTTGCATATTATAAAAGTATCCACCCCTTGCCAATGACTAATTATCAGTCATTAAACATATTAACCATCTGAAGGGTAGAAAATAAACCTAAACCAACACCACCCCTCCATCCGCCTGGACCTAGCTTGTCCTCATTTCCATCCGGGCCCCTACCCACTTCGCAGCGGCCGCACTGCTGAGAGACCATCCCACATGCAGCCCAGGAGTAATCTGCATTGGGAAATTGCTCAGTTTTCTTTCAAAGTTTGTGGATAAATTGAGGGTTAAATTGCTTCCAAATGAAGTGGAAGGTTTACAGCAAAGTGTGAGGCTCTGAAGGATATCACAATCACAGCTCAGAGCAATTTCGAAGTACTTACCGGGCTCCTACCAGAATGAACGCATGCAGGAAAGGGGAATCTGTGATTGGGGGGGGCTTGTTTGTTCCAGAATTCCTTTGTGGGTAATAACATAAATTGGCAGGCTGCCTCTCCTTCTGAGTGCAGTGGATGTGACAGTGCTCTACTCAAGATGGGAAGGTCAGACTCACACCCAGGGATGCGGGCTTTAGCATTTCAGAAGTTGTTTTTGCAGAGAATGACACTGCAGAAGTGCAGATGAAAAACCACAAGAAATCTAAGTGGCACTTTTGACCTGGAACTGGTTTCATAAAAGCTGCTATGTTTTACTTTCTACCTAGACATTTATATTTTAAATTTAATCACGTCCAAGTCTAGAGTGGCATAATTTTATTAAGATTGGAATTGATGGGATACAGTGTTTGCTTCTTCTTTAAAACTGACTCCAAATTGGGCTGCGTTGATTCAAAGTGCTTAGGGCTGGGGCGTTTGCTGCAGCCGTTGGTGGATGGAAAATATCTCTGGTACATGAGGTCATTATTCTTTTGGGATTTCCTAGTATGCAACTGATAGAGATGCTGACCCCCTCTCTGAGGTCCACAATTGTAACAGGTGCCTTTAGGGTGTGGATACTAGGAAGATGAATTTAGGAAAACAGTCATATAGTTTGCCCACCTGAACAATTAATTTCCTACACTAGAATGTCCAGTCCAGCAAAAGATCTTAGGGATTCTGCTACCTCCTCCATTTCTTGCGATGTCTACAGCTACAGCTCAGACTGGAAGATGGACAGCGCGCCCTGTCTCGAAGCGACATCTCCAAGCTGTCCTGCTGACACCACTCAGGAGGTCAGGGGAGGTGGCTGTCTCCACCCAGCGGCAGACTGGGGTTTGTCTGAGCCAGCCAGGGGGTCCCCATCTTTTGTGTAGCCACCAGCTTGGAGTCAGCAAGCTGTCCCAGAGTGCCCGTGAAGAGGGCTGCTATTGAGAAGCTTCTGGAACAGTTTCTTCTCTACCGAAGAAGAGTTACTCGGCAGCAGGCTCTTGTCACAGGCCCCGGGATGGGGCCACCCCTACGTGGATGTGACACCCCTACGTGGATGGGGGCACCCGTACGTGGAGTGGGGCCCATAAAGTTAAAGAGTTGGTTCTGTGGCCTAGGATGGAGCCGTGCGTCACTGCTGGTACCAAGCTTCTCCGTGGCTCCCGTGACTCTCTGTGCAGTGTCTCCAGGGTCCGAAGGAGAAGCACCGCCGCTTTTCCTCAGGCACCCTCCTGCCTCCAGCCTACGCATGGCTTGGAGCTTGGGCCTCCTGCCTACGGCCTCACACAACATGGTGGCTGCTGTCCCCCTTCCAGATTCTCTGCCTCTCTGCCTGTAGTGGATTGATAACTCGTGGTCAACCTATAACACCCAGCTGAACTGAGTAAGTGTGGTGCTGGCTGTGGGAGGCCCACCTGAGGACTGTTGCCAGCAGCATAAAAGGCAGACCTGGAGAAGAAGAAGCGGGCTGCTGGGAGCTGAGAGAGGCTGTGGGAGCTGGCTTTCCTGATGAATTTGGCTGTTTTCATCCTCCGAGGAGCTCGGGACCTCGCTGGCACTAAGAATGGCTTCAGTTCACTTTGGAGAGCTCTGGTCCTCACTCTGAGCATGGGACCTCACTGTTGCCAAGGAAGGCTGTGGTACCTTTTGGGGGGGCTCTGGTTCTTCTGAGCATCACTTCCTGGCTCCAGTGCAGATCCCTCAGCCTGTTAGCATAGGTCCTTCTCCCCGCTGGCACAGACTTTGTAGATCCCACTACTGACCTTTGGGCCTTCCCAGCAGATCTGTGAAACGGGCCTACATGAGACATTGTCATGGGTTCTGGGCCTCCAGTTGGATTCATGGAAGGCATTGTTATGGACTACTGCAGCAGAGAGTGAGGAAGGAGCTGCTCTGGACCCAGGGCCCAGCCTTGG
>NW_004955564.1:378690-410182 GCF_000276665.1 Chinchilla lanigera
ATCCAGGCCCTCAGCTGATTCCTTGGTCTTAGTGTGTGGACAGATTCCCTGCACTCTTTTGTATACTGTTCTTTGGGTGACTATTATAAATAATCATATGAAGTATGTGTCCTGTATTATATTGTTCCCCTTGCAAAATAAGCCCCAAACCAACACACTGCCCAAGTGACCGCTCCAAGCCACAGGAGTCCTGCTCTCACAGGGCACCTGGACTTCCCTCTCCTGCCACCTGGACTTCCTCAGACCCTGTCTCGTTCTCTCAGACTTCCCTTGTTTTTGGTGACATTGACAGTTCCAAGGAGCACTGGCTGGGTATTTTGTAGGCTATTCCTCTAGTGGGATCCATGTGACGTTTTTCTTGTACGATTGGGGTGATTTCCAGAGATGGAGGGTGAGGAGGGTGGGGTCTAAGAAGACCCGAGACGTGTTGCGTACACCCGCCAGCTCCCCACAGCCGGTGTGAGCACTGTGTCCTGCAAACATGGACTTGTAAAGGAAACAGATTGGGGCTACGGGCTTTGGCACAAAGACTGTGCCTTCTTCTCGAGACACATTTTCTCTTCCAGCGCTGGGACGGAACCCAGGGCTCGTGCGTGCCAGGCGAGCGAGGTACTGCGGAGCTACAATCCTGGCCCTTTCTAAAATTTTAAATTTGATGGCCAATAAATACATAAAAAATGTTCCACATCATCAGCCATTAGAGAAATGCAAATTAAGGCAACACTTAAGATTCCATCTTAACCCGGAAAGAATGGCCAATGAATCGTCAATAAATCATCAATAAATCAAGTAATAAATACTGGTGCAACTGTAGGGAAAGAGGAACACCTCTACCCTGCTGGCAGGAATATAAACTAGTGTAACATCAGGGAGATTAAGACGGAGATTCCTCAAAAATCAAAACTAGAAATTCCATTTAAACCAGATATTCCCCCTCTAGGTGTCTTCCCCAAATAGTTAAAGACATTCTACTACAGTGATCCATTTATAAGAGCACAATTCATAGCAGTTAAATCTTGGAATGTCCTATATGTCCATCAACAGCTGAATGGATATAGAAAATGTGGTATCTACACACAATGGAGCACTACTGTGCCATAAAGAAGGATAGACTTGAGTCGTGGATGCACCTTTAGACTGTAATGTTCACTGAAGTCAGACACACAAACTTAAATATCACATGGCTTCTCTGATATGAGAAACCCAAAATACAAATAAAGAGCAAAGTAAAAGATACTAGGAGGTAGGGAGCTAGATCTTTCTCAAAGGGGCAGGGGATCAAGGGGAGATGGAGGGAGGGGAGAGGAAGGGAAAGGGAGGGGGGTGAACAGGGAATTAAGATGTGTTACATATATGTACTCACTCCCCACAGGCATGTAATTATTGTGAACTGCAAGCATGTACTACTAAAGAATAAAAACTGAAAAAAAATTTGAGACAGGATCTTGCTACATTACTCAGGCTGGCCTTAACTTGTGATCCTCCTGTCTCAGCCTCCTGAGTAGCTAGGATTATAGGTGTGTGCCACCATGCCTGGCATAACTTTTGATTGACTGATGACAGTGCTGGGGGTTGAACCCGGGCCTCAGGCATGCTAGACAAGTGATAACGGCCCTTCCCATGGCTCAAGGGCACCTGCTGTGCAGTGACTCATCACCCTTGCTGTGGACCTTGGTCACCTGGCTGAGGTGGTATTTTTCTCTGCCAGGTTACTCCTTCAACCCCTCTTCCTATTCTCCCCCTTGAGGACGCATTCCTTTGGAGGGATTGGACTACCGCAGCAGAGAGTGAGGAAGGAGCTGCTCTGGACCCAGGGCCCAGCCTTGGGCCCCCTGAGGACATGCGGTGCCTCTGCCCAGCTGGTTGGGAACTTCCGGCGTCTTCTGAGGAGCACGTGTTGGAATGGGACACCGATGTTGTCACACGAGAAGTTTGGGCAGGGACGCTGGAGCTGCTGGCTTCGGCTTATAGAAGGAAACAGAAGCACGATTTTGAGCAAACAAAGAATTGCTGATCTGCGACGTATTCCCACGAGTGTTTATTCACCGCCTTTCAGAAAATTACAATTTCTGTTTAAACAAAAGATTTTCTTCTTATAATCTATTGATGGCTGACATTGCAAAAGGCATTTCATTCTCTGAATCAAAGAGCTGGGTGTGTGTGTGTGTGGACAGAAGATCAAGGGCAGAAGGGCTGGGGCGGGGTGCGCGGGGCGGGAGGAGCAGCGACTGGGTATTTGTGCTCAGAGCAAAGTGCAACGCCCAACTGGGAGGGGCGGAGGGGGCGGGGCAGAAGGGCGGGGCCCGTGCCTCTGGAACACCCGCTGCTTCTGCACAAGGGGAGGTCCTTCTGGCGCCTCCCCTTACCCCTGTACGCAGAGGCAGCAGTACGTGTGCCTGCAAGGGCCTGGGCTCTGTAATCCCTCGGTTTAGAATCCTTATCCGCAGACCGTTCTATTTTTTTGAGACTCGGTCTTGCTATGTTGCCCAGGCAGGATGATCTCGGTGAGTAAAGCCAGCCTGGGCTCCTCCACGGCTCTGTGACCTTGGGCAAGTTTATTTATTCATCCAGCAGATAGCTCTTTGTGGGTGTGTGACAGGCGAGGTCCAGGGCATTAGGGAGTCAAGGCTGAGCAAATGCAAACAGTTCTTCTTGCTGCCTGCAGACCAGTGAGGGAGAGAGCTGTCAGTCAGGCTCTCACACAGATAGAGGAGGGACCCCATGCAAAAGGCCCTGTGAGGTCAGGACGGGCTGTGGAAAGCCATGAGCCAGGGGACCCGGCCAGATCTGCAGCATTTCAACAGATCTCCCAGACAATGCAGTGCTTGAGCAAAGAACATGTGGGTATTGGCTAAGTAGATAAGGAGTGTGGCAGGAGGTTGGTGTTTCAGGAAAAAGAAACAGCACATGCAAAGGCACTGGGGTAGACTAGAACCCAGACGGCTCCAGAAATTGCTCTTGGAGTTTAATTGATCGTTTTATTCAGAAACCAAGAAACATGTAAAAATACCTTCCTCTCCAAGTCTTTTTGACTGTCAAATGATACCACACAGGACAGTGCCTCTCAAGCAGTTTCTTTTTTCCGGCATGGGAAAACTACTCAGCGCTTTGAAATTCCTCCTTCCAGAGAGGAGAATGAATGTAAGCTCTTGGAAAGTGATTATTTCCGGCTGCCTTTTTAATTTGCCTGCAGACCACATGCTCTTTAGGCATTATTTCTTGGGAACTTTTTTCGCTTTGGCTTTGGGAATTAGAGGTTAACTGTGCAGGCTCCCTGCTGGCTTTGCCAGTAGAGCTGCTTAGGGTTTGCAGGGCTTCTGGAGGGTTGGTTGAGCAACACTGCCCTCTGCTGGTCACAGAGAGCTCGGGGCAGTTCCTGAACAGGGTGCAGCTTCAAGCGATGGGGTTGGTTGGCTTTCATCCCTGCTGCTGCCTTCAAGCTTCCGGAGATGGGCAGTGGAGGTCAGCTTGCCCCTTCCCCTCTGCTTTCCCCTCTACCCACTCCGTGGGAACAGAAGCTCCACCAAGCCTCGCACAATCATGATCTATTTTGCCCTGCACGCCCCAGAGGTGAACAGAGCTTCTCCCTCTCAGAGGGAGCATCCAGACGCATAAACTGGTAGTGAGTTTCCCGAGGTCAGGAGCAATCAATCTGGGAGCTTGGGCCAGCGCCCCCAAGTGTGTGACACATGCCACGCGCAGGGTATGGCTTGGCTTTGCTGTTGTTGTTGTGAAATTTTTAACCATCTCTGAGCAAAGACCTTGAGGTTTCATTTTGTCTCACGATGGTAAATGGTTTGGCCAGCTCTGCGGTTAGAGACACAGCCTCCTCCTGGGGCTCTTTCTAAATTGCACCCTGGTCCGCTCCAGGCTCCAGTTTCGGCTCTGTGTTCACCTCTGAGTGCCGGTGTTTTCCAGGGAATTCCACCCAGCAGCCAGGACGGAGCACCGGTGCAGTATGGCCTGGCAGAGTCTTGGCATTCAGTGGGTGTTTAATACGTGCTTTCCAACTTCCCAGAGCCGCACGTTGACTAGACGCCTCAGATTGTGAGCCAGAGCCTCCTCCTGGGCTCCCTGTCTGGGTGAGATTGGCAGCTTATGGATGAGTAGGAATTGGAAGCTTCCTGGGCTTGGGGAGGGACAGGGAGGGAGTGCATGGCATGGCAGCAGAGATGGCAGGTGGGTGGCACGGCTCAGTGGGAAGGATGGGGAGAGGTCCGGGAAGACTTGGAAATCAGGCCCAGCTTCCTGAACTGAGTGTTGGTGGCTGAGCTGTACGTGAGCTTATCCTTCGCCTGGGACAGCACCAGGATCTGTTTAGGCAGCGCCTGTCAGGCTTAGGGCTTAGAAGAGTGGGCCAATTCCAATGTGGACTCAGTGGAGGGCATTGGCCCAGGCCTGTCCAATCAGTTCATTCCATCTGTCTAGGCTGCTTCCATTGGCTCAAGCTAGACCAATGAGACACAGCCCCAGGAGATCCCTGGGAACTTTGGCCGGCTCTCTGGAGAGATTGGTGCATGGGATCCTTGGACAGAACCTGGAACTACTGCTAACCATTTTACCACGGCGGTGAGAGCCAGCACGCAGGACAGCCAAGCGCCCTGCCAATCCTGAAGAGCCTGGGCACTTAGATTCAGCTGTGGCTGAATTTATATCAAGCCCGAACTTCCATGTGTTCAGGAATGCTGCTCCTCCTTGCCTGGTGGGGAGGTGCTTCCCAGTCGCTGACAGCTGAAAGCCGGCTGTTGATAGGAATGAAAACATCCTGAGCAAAGTCCTGGTCCCTGGGTTCCTGACACATCCTCCAGGGATTTTTGGGGAGCTGAACGCCTGAGGGAGGAACACACATTGGAGGGCCAGCGGTACCCGGGTCCCAGGCATCCTGCACCAGAGTCTGAGCCAGCGTCCCTCAATGTCTTTCTCTGCATCATCTACTGCAGGCCTTGGACGGTGGCTACTTAGGTCCATTTTTTTGGTGACCGCTTCTTTCCAGCCACCCTGGAACCTCCCTTTCCCAGCAGCCCTTGCAGTCTGCGCTGTGCCAGATCCCCGAATGCTGACAAAAACACCAATAGCAGAGTGCAGTGTGGAGCCGTCAGCTGTGTCTCGCACACTGTTCACTGTGGAAATTCAGCAGCAGGGTGTGGTGGGCAGGAGGGCAGGTGACTAGCCCTGCAGCAGGAAAACAGGGGAAGGACAGATGTTCCTGGTGAGTCCAGGCCACTCTGGCCTCTCCCATGTTTTGCAGAAGGGCTGTGCTCTGCAAATGTCTCCTGTTGTCCCTTTTTGGAAACTCACATGGGACACCAGCAGGTTCAAAGTTCTACAAAGTCTTGTGTGAAATAAATCAGGACATCTGTACTTAGTGTAGGTTTCCAGCTCAACCACTGGGCTCCACCTGGCCCAAGCAACAAAACAGACTTTGATTCTTGGCCAAGAAAAGGAGCAGGGGGAAAGCTGGGTGCGATGGTGCATGTCTGTAATCCCAGCACTCAAGAAGCTGAGGCAGGAGGATCGCTGTGAGTTCAAGGTCAGCCTGAACTACATAGTGAGACCCTGCCTCAAAAAAAAAAAAAAAAAAAAAAAAAAAAAAAAGTAGAAGAAGGGGAGAGAAGCTTGCAAATTAACCCCACCCCTTAGGGTGCAGAAGGACAATGGTCTGTCTTCTGAAACTTCTTCCAGCTGAATTTGGGTGTCCACAAGGGTCCAGTAGAGGAGTGAAACTTTCCCTGGATAATCTTAAATAGGTTTGGTCTCTGACTGATCGGAGGACTTGTGGCTCATACCCTGAGTGCCCATCATTTGTAACCCTGCGGCCTCCAGTCTTAAGAATGAAATCAGATAGCTGAAGATCAGGAGGAACGGGCAAGCTCATCAGGGAAACAAAAGAGACAGAACAAGCAAGGCACAGTGGTGCACACCTGTAATTCCAGCTACTTGGAGGCTGAGGCAGGAGAACTGCAAGGTGAAGACCAGCCTGGGCAACTTAGCAAGACCCTGTGTCAAAAGAAAAAATAACACAAACTGCTGGGCCTACAGCTCAGCGCTGCTTGGGTGTAATTCCCAGTACCACAAAAAAGGGGGTGGGTTGTAGGTAATGTTTGGCAGAGCTTCTGAAATTGTTCCAACTGTTTTCAGGGGAGATGGCTGCAATTTGATCATGGAGCCAAGTTGCTTTTCCTAAAAGCCTATGGGCTCATTTTTTATGACTCTGCTGGGCCCGCTGGTATTTACATAAAAGTAACAGAATATGAGGCATGTCCGTAATTGTTTCTGGGCTGTGCTATCTTAAAAAGATGTGAGATGTTTAATCCTAGAGAAAGAAGAATCATTGCAAACTGCAGGGCAAAGCATAGGAAGGAAGACAGCCTGACAGGAAGCCAGGGGAGATATTCCTGCTCCTCTGTGGCCCCCACGCCCTAAGCACCACAGGCATTTGCCCTAAAAGTGCAATCAGTGCTATTTTATTCTGGTTCCTGGTGTTCTTGGAGAGAAAGATGGACCTTTACATTCACAGGGCTTCCGACAGCAACACTGACCACTTCAAGGGGTTCGGATATTGATCATACAGGTACCAGCCCTGGGAGCAGGGAGCAGGCACCAGGAGCTGGCCTCTACTTCATTTCTTAGTATATATTTGCGATACGCACACACATGACATCTTGATTCTTGGTGCTTCCTTCTCTCCTCCCATCTTTGTATAGTGACTATTTTCCTCACTCTTTAGAAAATGCCTGCTAAGATATGAGCTTCACCTTCCTTGGTGCCACCAGGTTACCCTTTGCAGAGCAAAAATGACAGCTGTGACGTGCACATTGGCACATGGGGCCTGCTGGGCTGCTCTGCTTGTGGGGAGTGACCATCAGAGGGACAGGGCAGTGTTCGTTTGAAGGAAACTCGGACTGGCCTGGTTTGGGCTGCCCCATCTGCTGCTGAAAGCTCCAGCAAGCTTTTCTGTAGCCCTTTTGCCTAACACCAGTGCTCCTGCTGTGTGCCAGGCCCTGGGCTGGATGCTTAAGAGAACTGGGGATAGGTTAGCCCCGGTGCCCGAGGGCCCGCAAGGTGTCTCAGACAGCAGGGCAGGCAGCAGGAGCTCCAGGCCAGTGTGCCCATGGCACAGTGAAGGTGTCCGTTCTCGGAGGCCTTGGGCACATGGAGGTGTGGTGGGAAGGAAGAAGAAGCGTCTTGGGTCAGGGTGATGCCTCGCTCCTGGGCCGAGGCCTCAGAAAGCCGGGGCTGGTCTGCATTTCCCCCTACAGAACTCCAAAGCCTTCCACCTGCCGCCAGGTCAAAGCTGTCCTGCTTGGTGGGGGGCAGAGGGCAGGGCTGTGGCTGAAGACAGAGGGTCACCTGTTGGCTGAGGCTGGTGATGCACACACAGGTGCTCCCAGCAAAAAGCTCTCAGCTTTGCTGCATGCTTGAAAATGTTCATAATAAAATCTTGGGGGAAAATGAGCTCTTAATTCAAATTTATTATTTCCCTCTTCCTTTTGCAATTTCCAGTTTTTCTCAAGCTGCTCTTTGATTACTAAAGTTGCCAGCTCCAGAGCAATTACTTTCTGCAAACAAGTTGTCAGGAGCCTCAAATGAATGCTAGACCCAATTTAATTCCCAATGTACTTACTTATGGGGGAAAAAAGTCTTAATTTCTCCAAACCCAATCAACCCTTGATATACCAGTTATGATTTCTTTGAAAAAGCTGCTGTCAAACACTAAACCTGTTATCCCGGGATTATCTTCGTCACTTTCCTCCTGGTTTAGGCAAAGTACCCAACATCAACAACTTAAAGGAGGAGAGATTTTGGCCCGTGATTTTAGTCTGTCGTTGGCTGACACCAAGGCAGGAAGGTTTGGTAGAAGGGTCTGGTGGAGGACAGCTGCTTGCTTCATGGTGACCAGGAAGCAGAGACAGAGGGAGGAGGCAGGGAGGGAGACACCCTTCCGGGTCACATCCCTCCTGGGACCCCACCTCCCACAAGTCCTAAGTAGAAACCACAGCATGGTCCAAATGAGCTCCCAAGTGCTGGGAAAAATGGTGTTCAGAGCTTCAGGACACACCATAGATCCCAAGTGCAGGCTGGGGGACAGGGGACAGGCACGGTAAGTGCAGGCAGAGGAGAGGGGGACCGTTCATGACTGGGCCAGGTTCCAGGCCCCAAATTAATGCACACAAGGAACTTCACACTGGGTACAGATGTGAAACCTCCACATACGTCTCATGAGACAGCGGGGGACAGATGCATCCTAAGGCCACACATGGGAGCTACAAAGAAATACTGTTAATGCTCAGAGGACTTGGGACGGACTCTCCCATGAGCCTGGAGTGTGGTCAGTGTCACCAGGGGTCTCCAGCTCTCACATCCATCCCTGCTTCTTGGAAATCACCCATCAGCCCACTTGGATGGGGGCAGACACTCGGCCTGTGAGAGCCTCCCTCTGTACCTAACATCTGGGTTGGTAGCCCCAGTCCTGGGGGTTGGGGAAACTGAGGCAGGGTTGTGGGTTGACAACTGTGTCTCCCCAAAAGATATCCTGCTCCTCTAACCCCCAGTCTGTTACCAGGAAATAGAATCTTTTACAGGTATAATGAGTTTAGATGAATCATAAGAGATTGGTGGGTTTAATCCAATAAGTGGGGTCCTTGGCAGAAGAGGTGAATCTGGACACAGATCACACAGACAGGAGAAAACTGTGTGAAGCCACACAGACCCACAAAGGGAAGACGGCAGGTGACAGTAGAGTCCGACTGGGCAGTTCAGCTGTGAGCCCAGGGACACCAAGAGCTGGAGGCCGCAGGAAGGGTCCTCCTCTGGGGCCTTCAGACCCCGTTGTCATCTTAGTGTCTGACTTCTGTCCCCTGTGCCTTGGGAGGATAATTTTCTGCTGCTCCAAGGCAAGCAGTGTGGTAGAGCAGACCGAGCACAGCTGCTTGAGGGGTGGTGACAGCCAGAGCTGTCCCCAGAGTCCCAGTGACACCCACATGGCCTCATGCTCCGGGTCCTTCCAGCCCTTTCTCTCCCCTGCACTGACACAACCATAACACAGTTTCAGGGCAGCGCTACAGACGGCAGAGGCCGTGGGCAGTGTTCTGCTTTCACTGCGGACTTGGAAGCCCAGGCTCTTTGTGTCTTTGTGTCTTACTATTCCCCCACTTCAACTTCACGACGTCACTGCCTGGTCAAAAGGGCACCCTCAGCCTGGTGTGGTGGGGCGCGCCTGTAATCCCAGCTGTCTTCATTACTTTTCTTGTTGCTGAGACAAAATACCTGACACTCAAAGTTAAGGGAGGAAAAGGTTATGTGGCTCACAGGTTGTAGAGGTTTTGGTCAATAATCGGCTGGCTCCAAGGCAGGGTGGCACTGCAGAGGGGCATCGAAGAGGAGAAAGAGTTCATGGTGGGCAGAAGGCAGCAAAGCAACAGGGACAACCACAGCTCTTTCTGTCCCTTATATCTTATCCAGGCTACTTAGGGCGGGTAGCACTCACACCCTTAATCCTAGTGCCCTTGATCACAGCATTGCACCGTGAATTGCTTTCAGCATCACACTGTAGATCCAGCCACCTCTGAAAAAGCCTCACTTATGTCTGCATGAGGCTTTGGGAGACATCTAGACACAAGCCATAACACCAGAGGGAGGCCGAGGCAGGATGATCTCAAGTTGAGCCCAGCCTAGGTAACTTAGTGACTTGGTGAGACTCTGTCTCAAAACACTTTTTTGTTTTAAAAAGGTTTGAGCATGTAGCTCAGTGTGAAGCTCTAGGGTTCCATGCCCAGAACTGGGGGTGGGGGAAGAAGGAAACAAAAGAGGCCTCCTCTCACAGCTCCAGGTACTGTCTGTGTTCAGGTGAGAGAAAGCAGCACCTGCCACGCCTGCCCCGTTGCCGGGAGTCCCAGCCCTCCAGCAGCTCTGTGGTGGCTCCTCAGGAACTGGCCCAGAATCACACTGCCGTACACTGCGAGGCGGGTGGGAGGGCGTGTGGTGCTTCCAGGCTGCTCCTTTATCAGTGTCCGGCAGCGCCTGCTGCAGCTGGATCACCGCGAACCGGCGGCTTGGGACACAGACTTACTTTCTTACAGCTCCCCAGGTGTCGGGGCAGAGCAGGGCCGGCTCCTCCTTCTTGGCGTGGGGGAAGGTCTGCGCTGGCCCCGGCTGCTGGTATTGGGCAGTGATGCCTGGGGTCCTGGGGCTGTGACACTGCCGCACTGCTCTGTGGTCACTTGGCCTTGGCTGAGTCTGTGTCTCCTCTCTTCAAAGGAGCTCATTTGAACTCGATGACATCTTACTGCTAAATAAGGCCACACGCACATGTGCCGGGCATTGGGACTGCCACGTGTCTTTGTGGGGACATAGTTCTGCTCCTAACCAAGGTGCCCAGAGAGGAAGTGCTGGCAGCGGGTTGTCAGCTGGCCCCAGATGCTCTGTCACCCAGGAGGGGCTGACTCAACACCCCAGAACTGTCTGTCTTCCTCCTGAACCTGCTGCCTGATTCCCCTTATCCTGGCCACCTAAAGACTTCTCAGTATTTTAATTATAGAAATAAAATATTGAGGGGCTGGGGATTTAGCTCAGTGGCACAGCGCCTGCCTGGCAAGCGCAATGTCATGAGTTCGATTCCCGGTACCGGAAAAAAAAAAAAAAAGAAAAGAAAAGAAATAAAACATTGAACCCTAAGTCCTTGAACTCCTGCTTTGATTTTGGCCTAAGCATTAAATGCTTCCTTTTCTATCTGAAGGAGAACAGTGAGGTACTGGTTATTTTCTTCAGGATCAAAGGCCCGAAAGACAAATGACCCCCTTAATCTTTAAAACATGATTGCTTTTTAAGTACACAAAACTGCTTAAAACCCTCCAGCATTTCTACTCAAAATGTAACTTCCTAGATATCATTTCCATTATTAGTAATATCTTGCTATTTTCACAAGTCAAATGATATTTGAATGCATTTATGTGTCATAGAATGACCAGCCCACTCTTAGCCTGCTGTGGGAACAGGAAAACAGTGTGCTCAGGTTAAAAGAACCTGCTGTCATGAGAATAAAGACAAATGGACTAATAAATGACCAGGCTTTCAACAGTGAGATCCACCTTACACCAGGAAAAATGGCCATGGTCAAGAAAGCAGCCAATAACAAATGTTAGCAAGGACACGGGGACCAGGAGCTCTCTGACATTGCTGGTGGGAATGTAAAACAGTACAACCACGACAGAGATCAGTGCAGAGATTCCTCAAAATCTAAAACTAGGAATTCCACCTGACCCAGCTATTTTCTTTCTAGGTATCTCCCCAAAAGAGTTAAAGGTATCATATTAGAGTGATATATGTGCACCCATGTTTATAGCAGTACAACTCATAATAGCTAAATCTTGGAAGCAGCCTCCATGTCCACCAACAGATGAATGGAGACAGAAAATGTGGTGTTTATGCACAGTGGAGCACTACTGTGCCATAAAGAAGGATAAACTGAGCCATCTGTAGGAAATGGATGCACCTGGAGACTGTACTGTGAAGGGAAGTTAGTCAGACACACAAGCTTAAATATTGCATGGTTCCTCTTTTCAAAAAACCCCAAATATAAAGCACAAAATAAAAGATAGATAATAGGAAGTAGGGAGATCTTTTTCAAATGTGAAGGTGAACAAAGATGGAGGCAGGGGGAGAAAGAGAAAGGAAAGGGGATGGACAAACAAGAATTGAAAGGAAAAAGGGAAATAGAGCTTTTGGAAACGGGAAAGGGATCAAGAAATGGAAGGAAGCTGGGCATGGTGGCAGACACCTGTAATCCCAGTACTGGGGAGGCTGAGGCAGGAGGATCCTTGCGATTTCGAGACCAGCCTGGGCTACAAAGTGAGCTCAAGGCCAACCTGAACTGCACAGCGAGACCCTGTCTCAAAAAGACAAAAAAAAGAAACGGAAGGAGCAGGGAGGGCTAGGAGAGAAAAAGGAATGAAGCTGTGTTACGCACATGGATAAACCCCCCACTATGAATGTAATCGTGTAGTGCAAACACGTACTCATAAAAAATAAAAATGCATCAGTTTTTAATGAATAATTTCCTTATTGAATAACTTACCCTGCTGGTAAAACCATGCTATTTAAAACCTTTTTAATCAGCTGAAATGCTCAGGAAGCTTCACATGATTGGATATCCTTTTGTGGCCTGAGTTGAGATATTGCCCTACGGAAGTGCATTTTAATGAGAGGCAAATTGATATAGAGAGATCCAAGTCTTGCAAGCAAGGGCCCCTCACGCCTGGCTCCTCGGGCTGGGGCCGATGCTGGGTTCCAAAGGCCGGAAAGGTCAGACTCCAGCCCAGCGCTGGGACGTTCCGGATAATTTGGAATCAATTTCTTCCCAGTTGCCTTAGGCTGGCCAAGGCCTGACTCAGCACACATGCGCGTGGTCCAGTCTCACTTCTCTACCATGGGAGAGGATGATATAAACTGGGGTGTAATCTGTTCAAAATAATAAACTAGAGAATTTATTAAAGGTGCGGGTCCCCAGCCCCTTACCCCAGCGTATGGAATCAGGGTCTATGGAGCTGCAGGGTAAAATCGATGGCCCAGGGGCTCTGACTGTGGGCCACTCACACCCCTAAACTATTATATAACCCAGGTCCACCCCCAGAGCTCTGCTTCTCCCTGGGTTGAGATCAGAATCCTCTGGAGGATTCTGGACGTGTTAAATCCCTGCTGCACAAGGAGGCTCACACCTGTCATCCCAGCACTCTGGGAGGCTGAGGCAGGAGGACCACAAATTCAAGCCCAGCCTGTGCAATTTATCAACACAGGGAGACCCTGATTCAAAATAAAAAATAGAAGAAGAGGTGGGGATATAGCTCAGCGCCAGGGCTCTGGGTTCAACCCCTGATACCAGAAACCAAACCAAACCAAACTCAGGGTGCTGGCCCTGCTCCGCCAAGGCCTGGGACTCTGCATGTCTGACTAAATCTGGGGATCTGCTCGTGCTTCTGGTCTAGGGACTGTAACCTAAGGACCACTGACATAAGGTAAATGTCTCTGAGGAAATACAGTCTTTCAGTGTATGTTTTTGTTCAAATCTGAAAGCGAACAAATCCCTACTACTGGATCAAAAGGCAGCGCAAGCATCCACAGAATGAATCCCACAGAGCTCCAGTGCTTCGCAGGCCTCCCGAGCCCCAAGACAGGACTCCTGGGGTCCTGGGGAGAACAGCGGGGTTGGTTCCTAGCAAGACCACACCCAGCGCACCAGCGGTGTGTCAGTCGCCTTGGTGCTGGGCTTTGCAAGGATCCTCAGGTGGTGACTGGTTAATAGAGTAGGGAGATTCTTTAACTTCTGAGACTGCCAAGCAGCAACTTGGGCATTACTAACAAATCCTGTCCAGAAAGATCCTGGAATACTGACAAGCTTGAATAAACCCTAGCACTTTCTGGCAGGGTTTATGGTGAGGGGAAGGGTCTCCGTCAGTGGCTGTGGAAACACTGTGCCAGAGGCTCGCGGCCCTGCTTCTCCTGTGAGAGCACAAGGCAGGGTCACGAGCCGTTAACCCTCGCGTGAGACTGCCGCATTCGAAGGCTTCGGACGATGCTGACGACAGATGTGTTTCATCTGATCTGATAGGAGGTCTGGCTGAGGGACCAGGGCTCGTGGAACCAGTCTGTGTGAGCCACAAACCTCTTTAGCACTCTGCCTGCAAAAGACAGCGTCCTTTGGTGGATGGCTCCTCCCCGGCTCCGGGAGCACCGGTTTCTAGGCAGAGTCGGGCTCCTGGCGGAGCTGTCTGCCTACCCAGGGTGAAGGCCCATTTCCTGTTCGGACAGCGGTCTGTGGCTTTTCTGCATTGCCATCTGTCCCCCAGCCAAGGCTTCTGTTCCACAAAGGATTTGGGCCAGTTCTTTGCCTTAGTCAGATTTTGAAGCAGAATCAGCCCTATGGTCTTATGTTTTCAGGAGAATGTATCATTAAAAGAAACATATTAAATTGCCGAGACTGCTATCCACAAGCTGTCAAAACTAACTGGGCTTTGAGATGTGGCTATTTAGTTTCTTTCTGGAAACACTCAGCTGTGAATGCAACTTCTAACAACCTACGGAGAGTAAGAGGCAAATCTATGGCCCTGGTATAGGAATCAGGCTCTTGAGGGCTGGTTGGAAGGAGCAACCTCCAGCCGGAAAGCTCTCTGGGAAAGTCAGTGACCTTCGAGTGCTTCTGAGGAGGTCCTGGAGGATGCAGGTTGGCTGCCAGGCACCTGACATGGCACAGAACTGGCAGCCCCTAGTCGGACAGCTCGGAGCCGAATCTGGTTAACAAGTCATCCCTGGCAGCAAGCCAGGCTCTCTTTATTCTAACAGCAGCAGCACCAAGTTGGATTGAATATTATTTAATGGAGGCCAGAGTCTTGACTGTCCAAATCAGAACGTTAGCTGGGCTGACCGGGCGTGGTGGGTCATGGCTGCTTCCCTGGTGAGTGACATCATGGGGCGATCAGTGGGCAAGGGACTTCCCCAGACGCAGGTCTCAGCCTGCGGCACCTGTTGAGTTTAAAACAAGCACCGCTGCATGCCGCCCACCCACCTGCCCCATGGTTCCAGGCGAGAGATCTACTGCACAGCTGAGGCTGCAGCCAGCACGCTCCTCCCAGGCTGTCAGGCATCAGCTTTAGAGGCTGGAGGTCGAGTCTGTAACAAGCACCTGGCGGCTGCTCCCTCTCCTCTGGGTGGTAGAATCCTGTGTCCCGCATCTCCCTTCTCAGAGGCCCACAAGTCTCAGGAGGGCCTCAGCCCAGGCCGGAGGTGTCATGAGTGGGATGCCAGCTGCTTGCCGGTGACTCTGGGTGGGTGTCTGGCGGGGGCCATCCTGGGCCCTGGGGAGTGGGTGTTTAAGCAGCAGCCTCCCATGCCAGTAGCCCCTTTCTTGGCCCATTTTCTGGGGCTAATCCTACAATAGCACCATCTAGGTAAGCAGTAGAGACAAGAGACATATTTTGACTCATGGTTTTAGAGTTCAAGGTGGAGGGGCCACATCTACCGATGGCCTTCTCGTGGGCAGTCCTGACGTGCCCAGGCAGCCTGTGGTGACGGGACACGTGTGTCTCTCTTCCCTTCTCTTTTGAAACTCACTATGACCTCTACACGAGTCACCTCTCAAAGGCCCCACCTGTGAACACCACAGTCCTAAGTTTTCACCCTCTTAATACCAGCTGGGGCAGATACACACCCTTCCTGAGTTGGAAGGGAGACCAGCTGTGTGCCAGTCAGAGCAACCTCCAACATTTCAGTTGTCACAAACAAAAAGAGCCACAGGGTCCTGTTTGCTTGGATTTTAAAAATTTATTTGTGGTGCACTGGAGATTGAACCCACGGCCTTCACACTGAGCTACATCCCCAGCCCTTTTAATTTTTTTGAGACAGGATCTTGCTACATTGCCCAGGCTGGGCCTGAATTTTCAACCATCCTGTCACGGCCTCCTAGAATGCTGGGATTACACTCCTGTCACCGTGCCCAACTTTGCCTGCGATTTTTAAAGGCATGGGCCTTTAGTAAGGTACAAACTTTTGTACCTTACTTTTGGCATGGGCCTTTAGTAAGGTACAAACACCATTTCTTGGTTTTTGCTTTGCTTTTGTTTTTTGAAACAGGATCTCGCTGTGTAGGTCAGCTGGCCTAGAACTTATCATATAGCCCAGACTGGCCTTGAACTTGTGATCCTCTGCCTCAGCCTCCCTAGTGTGGATTATAGGTGTGTGCTACCATGCCCAGCTAGGAACACCTGAAACATTTTCTTCACTCTGAATAGGAGACAGCAGGGAAGGAAGTTCTGTGGGCTGCTGTGAGTTGCCTGGCCCGGTCCCATGGTCTGTGTGAGAAACTTCCCTGAGGACCTGCAGTTAGGGGCTGTGGTGGCGCACACCCACGACCCTAGCACTCTAGGAGGCTGAGGCAGGAGGATCGAAATTTTGAGCCCAGCCCAGGCAATTAGGGAGACCTGTCACCCCCCAAATGTTTTAAAAAGGCCACCACTCACACCAGCCACTTCATAATGACACCAGATGAGATTCCAGGTCTCAGCGCCCTGTGCTCCCCAGGAAAACGTGTGGTGCATATGTAAGAATCCTATTATTTCTATATTTGCTGCCTTTTCTTTCTCTTTTAAGCTGTGACCTGGTAGGATGGTACGCAAATAGGCCAGGGTGCTGGTGGGGCTCAGGCAGCAGTTTGTGTGTGTCAGCAGGGGACATGCCTGTGATAGCCAGCAGTTACTTTTCTCAGCTGTTCTGAGAATGTGTGAGGAACCGGCCCTGTTTGTGGAGTTATTTTCAAATCACTTATTCAGGAGAAAAAAAAAGGTATCCGTTCAGGAGTGCACATTTCCTATCAGTCCCGAATAATTTAAATGCCAAATAAAAATTCATGTCAAGCAAATGTATTAATTTTTGGTCATATTTGGTTGAAAATGCAAATTCAGGGTCTGGGGGAATGGCTTGCTTTGTTGTTAAGAGCACTTGACTAGTTTGTGCCAGGCCCTGGCTTCCATCCCCGGCACTGAAAAAAAATGAACTGAAAATGCGAAATTAATCTTTTGAAACTAAATTTTCAGGCCCCCAAGGCTGTGGAGCTGATTCCCAGCCTGGATGTACAGCTGTGGACATCAGCTCACACGGGGGTGACAAAGCAGCTGGGAGGGGCCCGGTACTGGGGCAGCTTCGGCAGATGCCAGGGTCATCGGTATCGCTGTGACTGCAGGCGACTGACTCCCAGCCTCGGGTCCCTTCTTTTTTAAACAGGCAACAGAGAAACCTATCTCCATGTCGCCAGGAGGATTAAGCCAAGTAGGTAAACAAAATGCTTAGCACAGTGCAGCAGTTTAAATGCTTTCATCAGGCTTGAGCTATGAGCCATCATCACCGTCGCCAAGTTAATATCCAGGGTTAGTTGTAACACACTGTGCAAATCTAATTAAAACTAACATAAATACAAAAGAGGAACGCAGCCCTTTGTACAGAAAGCCTTCAACGTGCAAACAAGACGTGACCGAGGTTCATTCAGGCGGGTTGTTTGGAGGATGCTGTTCCCACAGCAACAGTAGGGTAGGACTCCAAGGTCTCACAGAGGTGGATCAAGCTGTAGTTACTGGAAAACACAGAATGCATGCTCTGACATGGTCAAAAGGTGATTCACCACTTTACTTGTAACGAAACAAAGTAGAAAAACAAAACTGATAAGAAGTCAATTATTTTAAATCTCATGGCTCAAGGAAAGCAGGATTAACTAGGGACCAAGTGGAGAAGCTGATGGGGGCTTTGGGCTTTGCAGATGAGGGCACTTAATCACAGGTTTTTCTTGAGGCCTGTGCACTATCCTAATTATATATATATATATTATTTTGGGACAAGGTTTCACTAGGTGGTTCAGGCTGACCTTGAACCTGCAGTGATCCTCCTGTCTCAGCCTCCCGAGTGCTGGGATTACACGCTTACGCCACCACCCCTGGCTCCCCAGTATATACTTACTACCTCAACACGGGATTCACTGGCCTACCAATAAAGACTACAGGAGAATGCAGGTTACTTTCCTGCGCAGAGCACACTTGAACTAGTGAGAGGGCCCAAGGGCATCCTGCAGGCCATGCAGTGCTGTCTCTGGTGAACTCTGGTTGTGCCAACAAGGCCAAGACTGGCCAGGAGCTGCAGTGTCTAGTCCTGTGTGCTCAGGCTGCACGGCCTTTGGCCGGAAGGTGCAGCCCCATCGCACAGGTACCATCCCAGCAGCGGAGACGCTGCCTTTTCCATCACGGGTTTACACGCGGCTGAGGCTTTCTATTGAGCCTGGAGTTCAGTGCTTGAGTCGTGTTTACAAAGGAACCCCAAGTTACCTGTGGGATTAGTTGAGCTAGCACATCCCTGTGCCTTACCTCATTTCCGTGAGACATGATCGAGTGTTAGGCACGAGAAGATCTGTGGTCAGGTAACTTAGCAACTCCCAGGTGGAAGTTAAATCTGCTCTAGGACCGAATCTTTAGTGTGCTCCTGCGCACTGTGAACGCTCAGGATCCAAATCTAGTATGGCTTTCTAAACCCAAGTGACCGTAAGTCCTCCCCCCTGGGGCTTTTCCACACACGCACTGTGGGGAACAAACTTGGGGCAAATCCCAAGTGCAGCCACCATGGCCACCACACCCTCTGAAGGCCCTGAGCTCTGACCCAGCGACACCCCCACCCAACTTCTGGAGCCTTCAGTTGATATCTAAAGTGCAGTGTGCATTTTAATCTCAAGACCTGGAAAAACCAAACAGATTTCTGACACAAGGAAGCTCCAGTAGCAGGATTTCAGGCACCTTTATTTACGGCAGATGTTTTTGGCCAGGGGGAAGGAAGTGGGGGGGAGGGGGACGACTGGGACGGGACACACAGGCGCCTCTGAAGTCTGACATTTAAGGAAGCCAACTCCTAAGATCCCATCTCTTCCATCCACGAGCAGCCTTATCACTTTCGCTTGCCATTCACAAGGCTCCAAAGTGTCCTGCATGCAGGCTTCTGCTGCCTGGCTCAGGTGGAGTGGGCCACTGTGGGGCGAGCTTAGTCTCACTAATCTGCCCAACTGCAGGACTGTGCGGCTGGGGAACAACTGTGGCAACTTTATTACAGAAAAATCTGACTGTTGTGTTCCTCATATAATTTATAAATAGGAAAAATATTTAATATTAAGTTTGCAATATAAACAAGCCCGGTGATACAGGAAACTTTAAAGAAAATCGTACTGGAAAGGACCGCACCGCCTCCAACTGTTTCGCTCATTCAGTTTCTGCTGGATGAAATCGCTGTGGTGACCACGTGGGTCACCTTCCAGGCCGTGGGCGCTGGCTGCGGCTCAGCACTCCTGACACTACGTTCCTGAGTAGCAAGACTACCTCCTCTTCTATCACCACTGATAAAACTGTTATTCTGCAAGAATTTGCAACAGAAAACCTTTTAAAAACTTGAGCCTACCACCGTTCATTCATCATATTCTAGCCAAGTGACTGGCACAGATAAATAGCTTTCTCTTCTCTCTTTTCCAAACAGCAGCTCAAAGAAAGGATGAGTAGTTGTTTCAAATTCCTGCCAGATTTTTTATGGTAACCATTGTAGATGAACAATGTAAGGTCCTACTGAAGTATTAAAATCTCATGCAAAACTCTTAATGAACGAAAGCCTCTGTACATCAGGCTATTCAGTTACTTTCAGTATTTAAAAAATGCTAACGCAGTAAAGTGGCAGTGGTTACTTCTCAGTGACTTTAGCATCTGATCCCACAAACTTACGTCATAAGTTATGGTTCAATTCTGAGTTTTGGCAACAGAGTAATGACAGATATTACTAAACAAACTTTTAAATGTTTTAGCCATTTGAAAAGTACAGTATTGCCGACACACTAGTGTTAGTTCAACAGTCACTTTGTGCTGAAAATGAAAGAACCTTAAACTCTACAAATACCTTACTTCACCAGATCTAACAATAATTGAAGGGCTTACCACTTATCTAGTGAAATATTATACAGAAACTTCTACGGAACAGCAACTACTACAAAACCAATGGCAGAAAAAAATGACTTCACAAAAATACACTAAAAAATTTGACAATTTTATGTAGGAACTGCCAAAGTTTTAGTGTTTAATAATGAAGAGCACAACTGACCAAGTTCCAAGATGTGAAGATACCACATTTGAGAAACTGAGGGGAAATCACTCTATAAACTAAGTATATGGGATGTGGTAAGAATGCACACTTTAAAATATAAAACCTGTCTACACATAGTGGTTAGTTGCAAAAAGCCATCTGGTCTTCTCTTGGCTTGGAAAAATGGTGTTCCAGATTTCAATGCAATTTATCAGCAACCTATTAATGAATGAAAAAATCATCAATGTGTTTTTCATCACATAATGACAAATTAAAATACACAGAATTATCAACTAAAAATCCTTTCAGAATCATCTACTAAACTTACTTTCTTTGCATAATATTTGAATAAAAGATTTAATTGGAAATTTAATTAAAAAAATTTTAATCCATTTTCTATACCTATCCCCTTCATTAGTAGCCTTGACTCTTAAATTCTCAACTGATGGGATTTCTGACTGCCACATAATATAAAGAGACCCCTGAGAAGCTTCCTGTAAAACACCTTCTAAATTATCTCTAGCTAACAATAAAGATGATGTAACACATACAGAGGAGCCACATGACTTTTCTCGCAGAGTGACTCAACCCAATCCACTGTTAGGTTTTAAGAAAATTTACTCATTTTAAACCTCCCAAACCTGGACCTCAGAGTCACTTTTTTCAGTTTCTGAAAATCTCATCTACGAAGTGTGCAGAAAATAATAAAGGAATTGGGCCTCTTTCACTGTATATTCTCTTTGGTACTCTCATCATATAAAATTCTCATTAAACTTTTACTTTTTGTAAGGCATTAAGACGGTACAAATGGGATGTGAGAAAAGTGAGTTGACAAATTACATTTTGGGTATAATGAGGACACTTCACTTCCCCCAAATACAAGCAAAGGCTTAAAACGAAGAAACCCATTATATGGATTACTTCAGATCTGATTTGCTGTATGGATATTTTAAATGATTAGTCTTTCCTCTGATATAGGAAACTATTCAGTGGAAACTTTTTTTTTAAGTTTATGTTAGAAACAGGGTCTCACTATATAGTTCAGACTGGCCTTGAACTATGTAGCCCAGGCTGGCCTCAAACTCGGGGCTCTCCCTGCCTCAGCTTTCCTATAATGGGATTACAGGCATGTGGCGACCATGCTTGGCTCACAGCGGAAATTTAATCAGGTCTAGAGTAAGGGTTTTATGTGGCCACAGTCTAATTGATACGTCACAAGTTTCCAAGAAAGTGCCTAAAATGTATAAAGTCCATGAGGTTGGGGTGGGGGTGTAACAAGAGATTATTTACTGGGATCATGGCTGGGAACTATAAAAGGACAACTACATCTAAATTATACTTACACATTAACTCTCTGTACTCTTCTTAAAAATTAATACAACTGTGTCCTTCCTCACCTTCAACTTTTTTGTGTGGCAGGTATCTTGTTTTCACCTTCCAGTTCCTCCACCCCAGCCTGTGTCATGAGGTCTGCGATGTTTTTCTCCAGATCATCAATGCGACTACTCATATCATCAAGTGGTGAAGTTAAAGACGATGTACACCAGCATCTCCCATTTGTTATCCTTTTCTTCCCGGGCCCTGCGGGCTACGGCCTTAAACGCCACCGTCTAAGGAAAATGGTTTCCCAGTTTCCTTTGGACATCGTTATAGTCTAGTCGTCAAGGTGAAGTCCCTGCCCTGACTTTTAGTAGTGACGGACCCCAGTAATTTCTCTTGCTTTTTACAACCTGTGTCTCCATTTGTTAAATAAAGATGGCAACCTTGTGACCTATTTATAAGATTATGGTTAGGATCTAAGGAGAAACACAAAACACTCAGCTCACAGCCATTAATACCCCGACCGTGGATTCTCTGAGCCAAGGACTGTGCAGCTCAGATGTCTCCCTATGCTCTTTCTCAGGAACGCAGTAGATCTAAGCTCAGTACAGAAATTTCGAAGTGCCTGGCTGAGGCTGGCCTGCAAACCACCTACTTAGCTCATCACTACCTGGCTCACAGGCCCCAAAGGCCCCTAAGAGGCTAAGAGTAAAAAGGATATTTCTCCCAATGATCTGGTCAGACATAGTCTGAAATTTATCTTGCATCTGCTGTAAGAGGGTCTGCACCTAAGGAAAAAAACCGAGATACACAGGTAAAATCCAAATTATCCCGCAAGTATACTAATTATCCCTTATGGGATGAGGCCCGGAGCCCTGGCCGGGCGCGGGGAGATCAGCAGTCTGGTTTCCGCCCCAGGCCTTCAGCCAGCGCGTTGAGCGGGGACTCGGTTTTCCCACCTGCCCAACCAGCGAGGCCCCTTCCGCTTTTGGCCGCAAGAACGCAGCGTGGGGGCGCCGGGCGCAGGGCGCAGGGGCAGCAGGCGGTTGCGGGAGGGGCTGAGCCCGGGTCACCCGAGGCTGGCGGCCACGCCCGGCAACAGGGTCAGGGCCCCGAAGCCTCCAGCAGCGGGGCCTCCGCCCCTAGGGGCGGGGGGCCCTCCCTTACCACCGAGGTGAGGTCCTGCATGGTCTTGGGGTCGGTCTCGGCCATCTCCCCGGTTCCCAGCTTGGCGGCGAAGTCCCCGACAGTCACCTACACTTCCGTTTGTCCGAGCCAAGGCCCCCAGCCGCCACTTCTCGTGACGGCTTGGACTACTCGCGGGACCGCAAGGCATTGTGGGGGTCGTAGTTCGCCTCACGCACAGGAAGGGCCGCGAGAGCGGGTACTTCCGTTCCGAGGCGAGGCTCCGCCCCGTGCACGTAGTTCCTCCCCTCCCCGCCGGCCCCGTGCTGTGCAAGCTCGCGGCAGAAAAAGGCAGACAAAACCGGAAATGAAGTCAAGGGGTCCGAGGGGCTTTGACCTCTTCCCGGGATCTAGTGAAATACATATGGTTTTCTTTGGCTTTAGCTTAGAGCGTGCACTTGTTGGATGCTTGCCTTGCAGTAAAACACAATGCTCCAGTGGATTGGGGTGTTTGGGGAGGTGGGACTGCTAACATGGGACCCCCCAAGCTCCAGCCACACAAATGGTCTTGGGAGTGGTCTCATCACAGGGGGAAAGAGGGTCCTGACTGTTGGTCTGACATGAACCACGATTGACATGTTGTGGGTCAGTTTTGGGGGTCATTTGGTCATTTGGGGGTCAGTGTTGGTTGGAGCTTTGCTGAAGGGAGGCTGAGGTCCACCAGCGTCTCTAAAGCAGCCTGAGACTCAGTTGCTTACCACACTATCTCCCCGTGCACCCTCAGACCTTACCTCGATCCTTGGACAGAGAGATCTTTCTATGCTACAAATGCAATTAAAAACAAAAATTATTGGTGGTTGCTTACTGGTGTTTGGTTAGTACTTTTTCTACTACTTGATATGAACATAAGTGTATTTTAACTTCAGAAGACCCCTATGCCATAGTTATCACCATTTTACGATTTTTAGAAGCTGGAGACAGGAGCTAAACTTCAGCAAGGTCGTTGGATTAAGAGATGCAGGACTTTCTGACTACATCTTTTTTCTTTTTCTATCTCTCTAGAATTCTCTTACGCTTTCTCAGTCTAGAGCAGGGATTCCCAACAGCAACACTGCTGGCATCTGGGGCCAGATCATTCTTTCTTCTTGTGGGAGGGGCAGTGGGAGAGGAAAAGCGCCCTGTGTACTGTACACTCGACCCACGACATGCTGGTGGCATCCCCTCCTTTCCACCCCTCCTAATGACTGCCAAAATATCTTCTGGCCATTACCAAAAGTCTGCTGTTGGTGGAGGCCGGCGGATTCTGAGGACATTGCCTAGGATTCTGTGCACACATTCTTCAAGGATGAATTTATTTTTGCTCAGGCCATTTTTGGAGAATGTTGAGATTGAAGGTTGGCATATTATTTTTTCAGGGCCACTGTAACAAACTAGGTGATATAAAACAACAGATACCTATCCTCTCATAGCTCTGGAGGCCAGAAATCTGAAATCATGGTATCAGCAGGGTTGGTTTGTTCTGAAGGAGAACCCTTTCCGTGTTTCTCTGCAGCCTGTGGTGGTCAGCATCTGTGGCATCCTTAGCTTGTAGCTGGATCACTCCAGTCTCTATTTCTATCTTCCCAGGTTTTTTTCTTTCCTTTTGCATGTGTCTCTCATCTTGTAAAGATACCAGTCATTTTAGCCTAAGAGCTCAGCCTTAATCCAATAAGATCTCATTTTAACTAATTAAAATAATGTTATAATCTGAGCTGCTGAGGGTTCGAACTTGAACAAATTTTGTTTGGAGGATGTTACAACCCGTAACAGTTGGTAAAGCAATATCACTTTACATTTGTGGCATAGTTGGTATTTTATTTCATTTTGAGACAGGGTCTCCCTATGCAGTTCAGGCTGGTCTTGAACTCAGTACGTAGCCCAGGCTGATCTCAAACCTGTGGCACTCCTGCCTTGGCCTCCCGAGTGCACTTCTTATTTTATGAAGAGTTTACATGGAACTCTAGAATCATTTCATGTGCAGCCAAGACCAGCAGGGCCTTAGTCTTCCAACTTTCGACCCTGATCACTCAATATTGAAGTCTGGGTAGCTGCACCCATGTTTTGATTGAGATCTGGCCGTGACCAGTGCAAGAATGCCAAATTAAAAAGGTCTTAGAAAGTTCATTTGTTTATTTGTTCCTTCCTTTCTTCTTTATTTACTTTCTATTTTTCTGGCAGGAGGTTTGAGATTTTTTTTTTGAAATCCTAATTGAAATTTTCTGAACATAAACAGAAAACAAACTTGACACTTTTAGTGAAGACTTTATTTAATTATTTTTTGCACTTAAAAGAGAAAAATGGCACGGTTTCTTTGTGTGGAGGCAGAGATTTGTTAAACAGCTGCTTTATGCAAAAGCTTCACTAATTTATGGTCATGGCTGATGCACCTGTGGGAACTGATGCACAGAACCTACCTGAATATTGTTTCATTAACAAAACCATTACATTCTGTGTAAGACACTGGCAATTAACCTTTAAACTTCAGTTGTGAATAACCCTCATTTTTAACTTTTAATTTAGTTCTGTAGTTGTCACATCTGCTCTTAGATTTTGGGTGGCACTCTTTCTAGATTAATGGCATACTGTAATTTTCTTTTTCCCTTTCAGGACAGTTTGGTTTTTCCTGAGGTTAGTATGGTACTTTTACACTAGCTCTTTGGCTCACACTGGGCCATTCTGAACACTGCTTTCTTGGATCTAAGGAAGGTCTTTATGTGAACCTGTGGCTACATGTGATGAGGTTTTTGTGTTGGCCTCACCTAAGCAGAGCAGGAGTGATCACAGCAGGCCCTGAGAGAGGATTCTGATTCGTTCTTTCTCTACTCACATCTGTGTCAGCCCTGCTGGGCCTCAGCTGGTCCCTAGTCCCAGCTGCGTTGCTGCCTGCTGGCCACGTGGCTGTCAGAGGTGCTGCTGCAGTCTCAGGGTGAGACCTCTGCCATCTGGTGGCCTGAGGGGCTCTGGCTTCTGACCCTTCCATGGCCATTCCAAAATTCCTGGCGTCCCCAAACCCATGGTTTTATCCCTGTAATTCTCAGAGGATAACATTATATTCTAAGAAGAAAAATACTTGTGGAGAAAATAGAATGTCAGTCAAAACCGCTCTCTGTGGACCCTGGCTGAGGGGGCAGCTCCAGAAGGGCCCAAGTCCCTGCAGGGACACCTTACTTGGGATGGTTTGAGAAACTGTGCCCCTACTCTGTCACTGTTTGGACTGTGTTGTTCTAAAGATGGGCTGAGACCAAGCACACATAGTAAAAATCCCAGGTAACCTTTATTTAAACGCTTCACACATGAATTACAAATTCCTTTGCAAAGAATTTGCTATGCTTTGCATAGCAAAGCAATGTTAATTCAGCTCAGAGACTAAGCACTTTAGCACCAGGGCCCAAAGGATTGACATCTGCAATAGTCAAATATTTTAAAATGATAAGTTTTTATCCCTTCTAAGTATCTATGAAAAAATGTACTTAAAATTTCTGAAAATTTTTATCTCAAGGGGTACAATAATTTTTTGCTATCAGCGCAGGGGAGACTTGTGCCTGACAGTTTTTCTTTTCCATACAGCCCACCTCCATTTCCAGCCCTTACTAATCAGCATGCACATCGTAGACTGAAGGACTTTATTAGTCCCTAAGGGAAAGGCTTTAGAGAAATAGGGGTTTTGTGCATGTGCTTGTCATTTTTTTATGAGGCTCTGTCTCCAGGTGCACAGTGCCAGTCTTACGCCCCCTGCTGAGTCCCACCATCTCCCCAGGGACCAGTGGAGACTCGGGAAGTCACACAGAGTGGTTCCAAGGCTTGTCAAGTTTAGCCAGCCTCTGACAATGGGTGTGGTGATAGTGACATAGCACAAGACTTTTCTGCTTACTTAGTGTCGCCTAAATTATTTCTACTAATAGATTATTTATTTATTTAGGTTTTTTGAAACAGGGTCTTGCTACGTAGTTCAGGCTAGCCTTCCCTCACTATGTAACCTAGACTGGCTTGAAATTCACAGAGATCCTTCTGCCTCAGCCTCCTGAGTGCTGGGATTACAGGTGTGCACCATTATACCCAGCTCTAGATTTAGTCCTAATTTATTGAATTCAAGTTCTTATCTGAAATTATCACTCACACTTCTATTTTCACCATTTTTCTCTGTCTCTAAATGTCTTATTTATGCTTTTATGGAGCATAGTCACAGCTGTGGAAGTTGTGCAGTACCTGGGCTTGTCCATTAGTAAAAGAAAATGTAGGATGGGCAACAAATCTGATATAGTACAAGAACTGTTCATTGCTTTAGAGGAACAATTATGAAGCATCTTGTCTGGTTTTGCAGCCGCGTTGGGTGCGGTACTATGAACACTGGGAAGAACACGGACTCTGGAACCAGGTGGCCTGCACTTTGGGTCTGGCAGCCGCTTACCATGGGTGAGCATTTGACTGTTCTCTTTGTCTGTCTGCAAGCTGAAGATGACGGCACTCACCCCCGGTTGCTGTTGGAAGAATTCGATCAGCTGCTATGTTAAAGGAGCTTGTGTAGTGAGGGCATGTAGTATACAGTTAATGAGAATCAGCCATTATTGGTGTTGGGACTTTTCGGTATCATGGTCAGACGTCCAGGAGCAGATTCCTTTCCTCAGAATCATCTGCACGGCAGTGGTGGGTACAACTGCTCCAGAGCCAGCACTGAACAGACTCCTTCAAGGTATTTTATGGTCACATCTCAAGATCAAGACCTGATGTATTTACTTTGGCTGAAATGAGATCTGATCTACTCCACAAGTTGTAGGGCGGGTGATTATTCCATTTACCAGACTGTTTTAAATGACATTTTGAAAGCCTAGAGTGAGTTAACAAAATTTCTCACACTGTCTGTAAGCATCAAAGTCTTATTTGATACCTACTAGGAATCTTAGCTGGTTTTATTTTGCTTTGATGTTCAGGTCTGCTGGTGCTGGCCAAAGGGCACAGCAGGTGCAGCTTCCTGACAAGATGCTCACTGGAAGAGAGCTGGCAGGACTGAAGGTAACTTTCATCACAATTACAGAACATTTACGGATTCTTATTAAAACAAACTAGCTGATACAATTAATTTATCATAGGTACAATGGTGAGAAATGTACTTTTTGATCAGTGAAGGTGGTTGATGTGTTAATAAAAGAAGCAAAGAAGGTGTAGCATTCCCTCAGTCTTGTACTCAGTAATTGATGTTTTGCTGGGCTACTGCTCAAACCTGGGGCATCTCAAATGCTAGGCAAGTGCTCTACCACTGAGCTACATCCCTAGCATGCTCAGTAATTGGGAGAAGTAGTTTCTGGTTCTTACTTGACTTTTTTTTTTTTTTAAGAACTTGGACTAAAATACTTGGTAACAATGTCTTATTCTATTTTTGCCTTCAGTAAACAATGTAATTAATGTATTCTAGCATGTTAAATCATCCTATGATTCAGGAAGCACTACCAATTTAGCTTCTATGAATTGGTCTATTATGATGGACATACCCATGTCTTGATAAGGGAAGCTGAGGCATACCCTATTTATTAATGAAGTGTACGGTTTACCCCTACTGTTCCACTTTCTATGGTTCTATGGGATCCCAGTTCGTGTTGTGTAGTGCAGGCGAGCCCACTGGAGAGAAGAGGAGTCTTGTCCTGATTTTTTTAGTGAAGGGGCCACGCAGCATCTGTGTTTCTCCTACATATGGGTCAAGCTCATGCTGGAGGGTGAACTTTTCAATCGTCAGGTAGTATGAGTCAGGCTGCCCACCAGTTGGCCATCTCAGGATGCTTCTTGGCCTGTTCAAGGGTGTGCATTCTCCTCTTACCTCAACGGAGGAGGGCAAGGAGGTGCATTAGGCAGGCACGTGGTAGTGCCCTGGAAGGCCAGAGGAGGGACTGTCCTGTGGTGTCATAGTGCAGGCTTAGACTCCCTTGCCTTGTACAGGGGCTGCTCACTTACGGAAAACAGTCCTGTTATGTTCAACGTGTGGCATCTCCTTCCTCTGCAACAAGACTTGTTCAAGAGTGGATCCCATGCCTTGGCACTATGGACACATGAGTGTGCTTGGCCACTTGGTGACCAAAGTGCGGATGTTCCCTGGGGTCTGTGAATATGGAATCAAGTTCGCAGCTGACTGTGACTGCTTAAATCATGTCCTTAAGTTGGACAAGACAAGCCTAGTTCCCACCCTGTGAGTTGGTGCTTCTGGCTCACTTACCTAACAGCAGTGTGCAGGGGATCCCAAATGGTTCACAGATGTGCCATTCTGCATCAGTGACTTTAGACACAATGTAGAAATCAGAGAAAAGCTACTGTCCAGCAATTTTAACCACCAATACCCATTTATTTCAATGGAAAAAAACACCTCTGCATTCTATATGTTCCAAAAAGATTTACTATTGAAACAAATACAATATATGGAACTCTATCTGCATAATTCCACTACAACAAAGACAACATATGACTTCTACTTCCTACAGAAGGCAAACTGAAAAGCACAGGGGCAACATAGATTGCATAAGAAAGCGTGTGTGTGTGTGTGTGTGTGTGTGTGTATGTGCATGTGCGTGTGTGGTTAAAACCTTTAGTAAGCAACTGCATTAAAATATGCTAAGACACTTACCTTACCCTAGTTTGTGGCAAGCTCTAATAAAAAGCCACAGGCTGTCACTAGTTTCATTTGATAGAAAAATTTGGTGTGAGCTTTGATGGTTCATTTACAGCTTATCAACAAGAAGATAATCTTAGTACAAGCACTAACTTTCCTCTCACTTTTACATGCTCACAGAATAAAAATCAATTACATTTCAAACATCATGAACATCTTTTATTGTCAGGTTTGCAAACAACGGTAGTCAATTCACACAAAAGGGTACTTTTAAAACTACCTGTATTTACTCTATTTTATGCCTGTATATATGAAATGAACAGTGGGTATATGCATAAATGTATGTCTATACATGTGGGTATATATGTGTATACAAGATGGTACCTGCTGGCTTCTTCATGTGGACATTCAACCTCCAAACTGACACCTGCAACTCTGCACATACTGAGGAGGGACAGATTTCCTACCATGATCCGTGTCACCATAAGAACCAGTGGGACTATGGATTCAGGATGCATACAAATGCAGACGGATGCCCATGAAAGAATAGTTCAGCCCTTTTCTTGGCATTTGTTGGCAAGATCTCCTGCCCTGCAGCTCACCGCCTTGGCTAAGGATCACAGCGTTTGGTGGCAATGGGAATTGGTGGCAGTCCTCATACTAAGGACAAAAGACGTTCTTCTTTGCCCTCCCTCTCTGCGGACCTGCCTGGCTGGTCAGTCAGCGTTCAGCGCTCAGACTGGACAGGCTGGTGGAGATGTAGCTTCGTGGTAAAAGTGACTGCTCTGTGGCCTGCATTGTGCTGAGCTTTTTGCTAAGGTCCTTGAGGGCTCAGGTGTCTTAACTTCTAACCCTCTCTGCTTAACCTTTCGAGGAAGAACAACATATCAAAACTAGGCTTCTCCTGTATAGTCTCTCTATATAAATACCGTGTATATACACATACAGATACTCATACATATACAAATACGAACCCACAGACACATCTGGATGTGTGCAGCACTGGCTAGCAACATGTCAACACATCAGAAAAGTAGTCATTGTTCCTGCTCCCAGAAGCTCAAGTTATACGTCATGATCTTTAAACATTCAGCGGAAATTCAGAGGGTTCCATTAATCAAAGGAGGAAAGAAGATGTTCTCAAAACAGTGAAGTACAGACCAAGTGAAATTGCAAAGAAAATGAAAATCAGAACAATTGAGGCCTAGTTGTGAAGTTCAATAGCTGTAAACGGCAATCTTCAGATTTGGATAGAGATTTTTTTTTTTCTTTTTTTTCCTGTTGCTATGGAAACTTGGGAGTCAAGCTTCAGATGTCAGGAGTTCTCACAGACCTGAATGGAGAAGACTCAGAGTTAGGTCAGGAATATCACAGCTCAATTCAAAACGTTTTAACTAAACCCTGGATAAATGACTGGCAAAGTATAATAACATCAGACTTTCCCCCTCTCCTCTAGCATGATGTTTGGAGACAGAATAAGGACTTCTGCTGGTTTATGTCTTAAGAAGCTGGGCTTAGGGCTGAGGCTGCAGCTCAGGGGTAGAAAGTGCGCTTAGCCCTGGGCTCCAGCCCCCTCCACCAAAACGCTAGTCTTCTCTGAGAATGCTAATGACGACTACTGATGCCAAACATCTCTGAGACCAATAGCAGCTATTAGTTGCCACAAATGAGCCTTATATCATGTACATTAGCACAGATGTGCTATGTTATGAATGAGCTGATTCTGTAGCTCAGAGATTGATGACTGTCTCATATATACATAGTTATATAGTCACGCAGCAATAGACATGTTGGTGGTTCTTCAAACATGGCGTGTTATTTTCCTTTTGCTGCTGTAACAAATGGCCACAAATATAGTGGCTTGAAACAAAACAGATGTATTATCTTACAGCACTGCAGGTCATTGGTCTGAAATGAGTCATAAATGAGCAGATCTGTGTTCCATGTAGAAGCTCCAGGACAGAATCTCTTTCCTGTCCTTTCTCAGCTGCTAATACAGGCCACCTGTATTCCTTGGACTGTGGCCTCTTCCTCCATCTTCAAAGACAGTGAGGTTGCCTCTTCTGTCTTTCCAACTTCTAACTTAATCACACTTGCACAGTCTCTCCTACTGGGTAAGGTGACATGTTTGCTGGTTCCAGGGATCAGGACATCTTTGGGGCCCTTGCTCATCCAACCACAGCTGGGAGGCATTGTGCTTCCAAGAGGAAACAAGGCATCAGTTGCAGAGGACTGTAGGCTATGAGACCAGGTAGCTCAAGGGGCAAAGTCAGAATGACATCTGGGTAGGGTGATTTAAGAGCCCTGTATTCCATTTTTGGTGCATGGCTCCTCCTGCAGGCCAGTGAGAGGGCAGCCAGTGAGAACCTTGTTACCTGCTCTGCTCACCTGGATCAGCAGGGGTAGTGTTAGCTTGGGGAGGAGCTTTGTCTGTCTACGATGTCCAGATCCAGTTTAAAATGAAGTTTTGTTTTGTTTTGTTGACTGGGAATTGAACTCAGGTCCTCCTGCATGCTAGGTAAATGTTCTACCACTGAGCTATACTCACACCCCCTTTTAAAATTTATTTTGAGACAAGGTCTCACAAAGTTGCCCAGGCTGGCCTCAAACTCACGGTCTTCCTGCCTCAGCCTCCCAAGTAGCTGGGATTGCAGGTGTGCACCACTGCAGTCAAAACAGAGCAATTTTTACTACCTACTTCTGGCAAAGTGCTTCTGTATCTGTACAGTTTTCACAAATAAAAGCACTGGGGGGCTGGGGATTTAGCTCAGCGGCAAA
>NW_004955564.1:410282-452893 GCF_000276665.1 Chinchilla lanigera
GGTTCCCGGTTCCGGAGAAAAACCAAAAAAACCAAAAAAAAAAAAAAAAAAAACAAAAAAAAACAAATAAAAGCACTGAGTTCCAGCCTAGAGCTTGGATCTCACCATCTGCAGAACCTTTTTCCCCACTGTCACAGTTGTCAGCTCTTCACAAACAAGCCCAACTCTTGGGCTTTGGGGAGGGGCGCTCTAGAGCCATGAAGAGGCAGGCGAAGGAGGCATTCGTGGGTCTTGCTCAGATGACCTTTGTCAGTCCTGGTGGGGCTGAGCTGGCTATTCTGGCGTCCAACAGCGCCCACCCACAGGGCAGGCGCTGTGCCACTCAGCCCTGCTGTGGGCTGAAGCCGTACTTTCAGTATTGCAGCCATCGGGTCTCATTAGCCAACTGGCAAGACAGTTGTAAAATTCGGAGTATTGCTGAAGAACTTTCTTTCAGATGTTCTCTTAGGTTAGCTTTGGTAAGTGGTCTTTTCTGTTTTTTAAATGTCAATAGTCATTGATCTTCAGGATGCTGCAACGATTTATAGATCTATATTTTTGGTTAATGCTTCCAATACCTAGTTTTTGCTAGAGACCAGTGCAAGAATCCTTGACAGCTGCACCAGTGACATTTGCAGCTGGATGACCTCTGTGCGTGGGAGGACACCCAGCCTCATCCCTGGCCGCTATCCACTAGATGCCACTGGTAGCCTCCTCTCTGTCATGATAATGGAAAATATTTCTAGACATTTCCAACTGTCCCTCAGGGGTCAATGGGTTAAAAAAATTGGACTGTATAAAATCCACTAAATGAGTCTCTAGCCCTTTGTTTTCAAATTAGAGTTTCTGATTCCTGTTTTAAGTCAATTTAAGCTATAATGTAAATGACCCTCCCTCCGGGAGCTGCTGGGGTGATTACACGAGGTAATCTATATAATTTATGTAAAGCTCTGAGCTTGCATGTGCGTGG
Source organism: Chinchilla lanigera (assembly GCF_000276665.1). NCBI lineage: Eukaryota > Metazoa > Chordata > Mammalia > Rodentia > Chinchillidae > Chinchilla > Chinchilla lanigera. The sequence continues at coordinate 411,232 of NW_004955564.1, forward strand.
CACGTAAATCCCTCAAGGGTCAACTCTCATTGTCCACAACTGTCCTTGTACTGCGTTAGGGGCGACAGCTTCTCTGCAGAGTAGACTCAGGGCCATCTGCAGGAAGAGGACGGCCCATTCTGCTTAGGGTCTCTCCCCACAATGCAAAGGAACACACATATCGGCAGGAACCAAATATCAGCTTTGACTCAGCTTGGTGGCCTCTTTAAATTCTATGGAATGGAGACTGTTCTTTAGTAGCTTCCCACCATCCCCCCAAAGGAACCAAATATCGGCACACTCTAGGAAACTCTAGAAAGGGCAAAAGCATCCTAGGGGAGCAGACCAGTATGGGGCTTGGGTGAGGCGGGATCGGGAGCTTAGGGGCTGTCTGGATTGGAGCGCGGCTGCACAACATCTGCAGCCACCAAAATCCATCACATTGTGCGCGTACCCTGGCAGGTCTGACTGTAGGCAAGTGATACCTTTATACAATAAAACAAAAATATTTTAGTGGCTGCCTTTGACTCAGCTTGGTGGCCTCTTTAAATTCTATGGAATGGAGACTGTTCTTTAGAAGCTTCCCACCATCCCCCCAAAATAGAGACATTTAATTTTGTTCTTGTTAAAATGGTTCACTTGATCTTCTTTTTCTATTCTTGCTATTTCTGATTAGTTCAGCCTGAAGCAATAGTCAAAAACTCTCTTCCTAAGACTTGCCTGCATTGAACTGCTCAGAGCCGGGCTGGTAAACTATAGATGCGATTTAATAAGGCATGGTTTGTTGCACTGGGTGGGCACCGAGGGAAGAATTATGCATCCCCTTAATGCCACCAGCATGTAATTTACATAGCAGAATTGACAGTAACAATAATTCCATTTACATTTTTTATTACTCTCAGTGCCATTAGTTTTATTTCTTTTATTTTTAGATGTCAAAAAAGGATGGGACGATCCTGCGATTCAATTCTCAGTTGCAATAAAGCCATCTCCAGTACCACAATAAATGCAAATGTTTCATCATTTATTTCCATACAGGAGGCGGTCTGAGGGTGAAAGCTGGTTTTCCTGCTTACTCACCTGGGGAGCTTTCTGAGTACCAGTTTTCTCATCTATAAAGTGGGGTCAAACCACAGGCCAATAGATAAGAAAACCACAAACATCAGGGTGCTTGGTTAAAGGTAGCCCCTCAGATCTGAATATTATCTGGGGGGAAGAGAAACCCCATCTTTCCTTCCCATACTGTATGATGGGATCTGCTGTTACAGCCACTGAAGTTTTACAGATAATGCTTTAAAGCAAGGGCTGGCAAAATTTTTCTGTGGAGGGGCAGATAGTAAATATTTTCAGCTTTGCAGGTCATACAGTGTCTGTTCCAGTTACTCACCTCTGCCATTGTAGCAGAGAGCAACCAGGTAGCATGTCAGGGAATGGGCATGGCTGTGTTCCAATAAAGTTTTATTTATAAAAATGGGTTGTGGACCAGATTTGGCTGGTGTGATGAGGTTTAAGACCCTGCCTCAAAGAAACATAAAACTTCCTGTTTTATACAGGTTTTAATTCTATAAGCTTCTTAGATGCATTTTTGGTAGGTTGATGCCACAGAAATCTCCACCCTGCTGGTGTTGTTTCATCCATAACAACTGATGGTGGATTTGCTGCCCCCTGCCAGGATTTGAGGTTTCTTTCTGAGCACCATCCATATTAAGTATCCTCAAGTTCATATTCTTAAATTCACCTTCCTGCTCCCTTTTCCCACTGAACAGTAAACCGAGGGAACTAGCATGTGTTCCAAAGGCGGAGAAGACCAGGGCTTGCTGTGATAAGGTCCAGGAGCCTCTGTTCTAGGACAGTTCACTCACGAGGGTGGTCTCAACTGTCTAGTGCCTTAGAGTCGCCCAACAGATCTTTAAAATGGGCAAATATCTGAGTCACACCTCCAGAAACAGGGTTTCCATTGGAACAGGGTCCAGGTGTAGGTAGAATGTACTTAGAAGTCCCCCTGGCGGACTCCTGTGCACCAGAGTGGAGATCCACTCTTGTCTGCGCAGTCAGTACATAAAGGGTGACCTCCTAGGGCTATAGTGATGACTATAGCAAATCAGCCAGGAAAGCCAGCACCAGGGAGCTTCTGCTTACAAGGGAACTGTTCTAGACTCTAGGAATCCAGGGCTAGGAATCTGTCAGCATCAAGTGAAGGTGTTGCTGTAAACCCACGGTACTCTGGACCACTTCTGCTCTTTTGTAACCCTGTGACTATCTCTTGTGAAGCCTGGTTGTTTCCTCCCTTACAATCTCTACCCCTGCATGCTCTGTGGATGATATTGTCTCCTACATTACCACGGAAGACGCATGGGGCCCCCAGTGGGGAGGCCTCTTGATTTCTACTGCCTTTCCCTACGTTCTCATGCAGGCATGGGGCTGGGAACCAGCTAGCGTAGACAGAAGGGGCTGCAGTGGGAGTGGGCGCAGGGATGGTGCAGGGCTTAGGTGTTGGGATCCACTGGAATTTGTGGCTGGAGGGTGTGGGATGATGGTGATGGGATGACGGTGCTGGTGATGGTGAAGGCGTGGTCATCAGAGCAGTTTGGGCAGAGAGACAGGTTGGGCAGGGAAGGTGACTTGCTCTGGGGCAGTGTGGAATGTGCAGGAACAGGGAGCCATGGCTGGGTTTCCCTTTCTCAGTTCTTTGCACGGGTGTCTGACCCATCCAGGGAGCTTTATACACAGAGGGTGTCCGGTGTTGAAATGTGTGACTGTCACTGGGATATAATGCCTTTGTCCTCTCTTTCTGTGCATTTCTAACTCCTGAATTTAAAATTACAGCGAGGAGTTCCCAAAATGCAAATACTAAGGCCCCACAGGCCTTTGATGGCAAGAGCTAATATTGCTAAGGTTAAGACTGAACTATTATTGCAAACATGGAAAACATCTGACAAGTACTTACTCATATGTTTACATTTATATTACCCAGTGTAATGATCCATTTGTTTAAATATTTCATTATATAACAGTACTATTAGCTAGTGAAAAAGCATGAATTATAAATTTATCTTTTGTTTTTTGGTAAGGTACTAGGGGTTGAACCCAGGGTCTTCCCATTGAGCCACATCCCCAGCCTTTTAAAACAAAATTTAAAAAAAATGACACAGGGTCTTGCCAAGTCATTGTTTCCCAGCCTGGGGTCAAACTTGTCATTCTCCTGCCTCAGCCTCCTAGAATTCTGGGATTACAGGTGTGTGTCACCATGCCTGACTAAATTTATCTTTTCTTATAGCCCAACCTCCATCTGTGAATTCTCACGACTGTTCTTAGAAAGGCATAATATCTACTTTAACCTTGTAAAAGTATTATGCTGCACAATGCAGAAAAAAATAGCCCCGTGGAGGACTAGTTCACCAATCTGGGAACGTTTTTACTAGCTCAAATCAAGGTGCTTGGGAAGAATTCTGCAACTGTCTCCACTTTGCAGGACAGCAGAGTGCTTTGGCACAGTTCCTCTGAGGGGCCAGCAGGGGGCTCTTAAAATGCCTTTAAACATTAGCTGGAGGACTTCTACGTGTAAGATTTTCTCCTGCACAAGCACAAAAACTACAGGTGAATGTTTCCTGAGGGACCAATTTTCTCGGAACACTATACAGGAAACAGAAGGGGTCTGTGACTGGGGTGATGTTCACTTTCATACTTGTACCCGTGAGGGGTTGGGCGAACTCACACACTAAACTGAGGAGCGTGAGGAGCAAGAGCGAGGTGAGGCTGATGTGCAGGGTGCCCGCCGCGTTGCAGTCCACTCTGGAGTTCTTACAGGAGCACACCTGCACCCTGAGGTCTGTGACGTTCGTCATGGGCGGTTTCCCTGAATCTGTCACCATGATGGGCAGGTTGTAGTTTGCTTTGTTCAGGTTCTGCAGAAGGCTCACCAGGGCGTGCGTATCTGGAAGACAAAGGCCCCCATGAGACAGGGGAAGACAGAACTCTGGGCCAACCCGGAGGTCCTAGCGACTGAAACTGCGCACCACGGGCGCTGCATTTTAATTTACAACCAGAGACAGTTAGAATTTAAATTAATTAATGTCAAGTAAAAATATCAGTTCAGTTCCTGGGTGGCAGAAGCCACATTTCAGATGCCCAGTGCCACCCGAGGCTGGTGGCTCCTGTGTGGCACGGAGCAGTGACACGGTGTTTCCACCATTGCATGTCCGTCCTGTGGTTCTGCTCTGTAAGAATCAATTTCCAGGAGACCCACTGTCGTGAAAGTCACTAAGTACTGAGCAGTGCTCCTCCAGACTTGCTCCACCTACCAAGCGCATTCTTCACGTCGGGAGAGTGAACGTGAAAAGCCACGGCCCCTAACCTGCGCAGGACAGACCCCTGTGTTTTGTCATGGAGGTGAGCTCTATAAACTGTGTTATGGTTGAATCGTTAAGCCGTAGCCCTAGATTTGGGGCTAGGAAGTTGGATCTTTAAGCTCCCCCCCAGTTCCCCTAAGCCCGTGTGCAGTGGGACCCTCTGTTACCCTGGCCACCTGGTACTACTCAGAAGTGCCCCTCTCCTTTTCCTTGGTCTTGGCTTAGGCTCCTTTCAGCCACTCAGATGACAGGGGATTTTTTTTTTTGGAGATAGGGTCTTACTACGAAGTTCAGGCTGGGCTTAAACTCACAGTGCAGCCCAGGCTGGCCTTGAACTTGTGATCCTCCTGCCTCAGCAGTTGGGAGTGCTGGCATTAATGGGCATGTGCCAACGTGGTTGGCCCTGACCTGTTAAACAGCTTCTTTCTGGGAAAAAGACTGGCACAGCAGAGAGAATTTAGAAGCCATTTAACTAACAAAACCAGGAGGGAGAATGAGGCTGAGGACATGGACACAACAATGTGACGGCTGCCCTGTGGGACCACAGACTAACTCAAGGCACAATTCCTGCCTTCTCCCCTCTTGGATGGGAACATTCCAGTTGGAAGGAATGCCAATGATTGTTCACACCTTGCAGCCGTAGAAACCAACAAAGAAAACACGAAGGCCCTTGGCCCAGGGAAGAGCTGCTGTCATTAAAAATGATGCACATGAAGAGTTTATTCTGCAAAAAGCAATAAAAGAGACAAACAGGCAAACAGGATTGATCATAAGAAAGGTACTTATAAGATATGAGATAGGCCTGTAACAATAGATATGAGATTTCTTAATGGAAGATTTCACGCACAATCATATAAGACTTGTTCAAAGTGTAATAAAAGGAGCATCCCTGTCCCCCTCAGAAATCCCTCTGTGGATGCAACAGCGAGACCGAGCAGGTGAGGAGCAGGGCATCATGTCCAGCCATCGCCGAAGATCGAGGGTGTCTGATGCACTAACCAGGGTGCTTTTGCTTTTGTTTTGTTTTGGTTTGCTTTTCTGAATGACAAGGCAGACTTAGTGCAGCTGGGGAGGAGAGCGGAGAGGTGCTGTGGATACAGGAATACTTCGAAGTTCATAAGGCAGAGCCTGGGAATTTTGGGTCAAATTTTGAATTCCACTTGCCTGTGTGGAAAGACTGGGAGAGAGACATTGCACGGCAGGTTTCATAAATGAGGCCAGGTGTAGTGGCGCATGTCTATAATCCCAGCACTCTGGGAGGCTGAGGCAGGAGGATTGCAAGTTTGAGCCCAACTGGGTAACTTAGTGACTTAGTTAGACCCTGTCTCAAAAAAAAAAAAAAAATTAAAAGGGACTGGGGATGTAGCTTAGTGTGAAGGGCCTGGGTTTAGTTCTTGGTACTGGGAAAGAAGTCTCATAAATGAGAGAGTGGACGCAAGGAAGAATGTCACAGTCTTCAGTGAAGGCAAGGTCATCATACAGACGAGGTTCAGTCTGGGGAGGCCTGTCACATACATGAAAGATTGGTGCTTCTGATGCCCACACACCCCCATGCTGCCGTCTTTCATGAAGGTGGGCAAACCATGGAAGAGCTCTCCAAGGCTCTGGCAAAAGCCCAGGTAGATACAGTTCTCTGGCTCTGAGAGAGGAGACAGCGGAGCCGGAGACCCTTGTGGGGGAAGCAGTGAGCTTGGCCTTCAAAGGCCGAAGGCTGGGCTGGTTGGCCAATGTTCTGAGCAAGCCAGGAACAAAGAGAACCTGTGGAGTTTAATTAAAATAAAAAGCAGAGAGGAAGACAGAGAATCATCACCTTGTGACTGGCTGCTCCAGCGTGGCAGAAATGCAGAGGCTACATATGCATCGGGAGAATGCAGAGGTCTGAGCATACAGCATCAAGTATATGGTACAGAGGGCATCTGGAGGTGGGCACTGGAGGGCATATAGTTTGCACTTATAAGAAATTGATCTTCAGTACCTCTACAGACTGTGTTCATTTGCTGGCAGGGAAACTGTCTTTACAATATGTGAGTAACCTAAATGGTGTGGGAACACACAGGAGAGCAGGAGAGAAAGGGTTTGGGGAAAGAAATGAAGTTCAAAGCAGAGATGAGGGCAGAGCGTTTGACCCGGACTTACTGTTGATCTTGGTGATCTTCCAAACTTTATCGGGGACGGTTTGTTTATGAATTTCAAACTTGAAGGGATCTGTGTTTGGGTGCAGATCTTTGTCTGATGCTCCCAAGATGACCACACTGAGGTTTTTGGCATCATCGCAGACTTCGGCTACCGTGGGGTAGATGAAGGGAGCGTTGTCGTTCACGTCTTCCAGGGTTATCAGCAAAGTCCCTGTGCCCGTGGCGGGAGGGTTGCCTGTGGGAACGGGAAGGACGTTAGGGTGTGACCAGAATAGCCAGAAGGTAATTTACCAGAAAGTAATTTCTGCAGTGCATACTTAGTACATCGTGGATTTGATATTATTAACAGTTTCAGAGACAGAATAGTAAAACATTTTTGCCAGCTATTCATTGGACAGAGGACTAATGTCAAGAATGTAGCAAGTACTTGAAAAAATTATACTCCCAAATAAAAGATCCAGTCAAAAAATTGGCAACTGAAACGAATAGATACTTCTCAGAAGTACAAATGGCCAATAAATACATAAAAAATGCTTGTTATCACTGGGCACCAGAGAAATGTAAATTAAAACTACACTGAGATAACATCTTATCCCAGAAAGAATGGCTATCATCAAAAAACCTAAAAATAACAAATGCTGGTGAGGATGTGGGGAGAAAGGAACTCTATGACAATGTTGGTGTGAATGGAAACTAGTACAACCACTATGGAAATCAGTGTGGAGATTCCTCAAAAAATGAAAAGGAAGGCCAGGGTATAGCTCAGTGGCTCAAGCACCTGCCGGGCAAGCACAAAGTCCTGAGTTCGAGTCCTAGTACCAAAAAAAAAAAAAAGAAAAGAAAAGTAGAAATTATATTTGAATCAGCTGTCTTCCTACTAGGTATCTTCCCAAAACAGTTAAACCATCATATTACAGGGATACATACACATCCACATTTATAGCAGCACAATTTATAATAGCTAAGCCTTGGAAACAAAGTATATGTCCATGAACAGATGAATAGATAAGGGAGATGTGGTATTTACACGCAACTGAGTACTACGCTGCCATAAAGAAAGATAAACTTAAGGCATTCGCAGGAGAATGGATGCACCTTGCCAACATAATGTTAAGTGAGATAAGTCAGACACACAAGCTTATGTATTGAGTGCTTCTCTTATATGAGATGCACTATGATTGGCATATGTAAATACACACACACAGCAAAATAGAAGAAAGATAAATAAGAAGCAGGGAGAAGGCCAAATACTTTCCCAAATTATATGTTCTGTTGTTTTAAAAATATTTTAATATATGTATGCTAATTTGTTTCATTTATACTAAAAGTTTACCTTAGTTCACTGAGAAGTAAGTTTGTGTTACTGTTGGTTTCTTTTTTGTAAGAATCTTTCTGGCTTATATGTCTTGTACTGAGTAACTACTCTGAAGATAATGTGCACATTGTAATAACTGTTGCTTTTCTCTTACTATTTGGTTATAAAAATGTGTTTTATTTTTTTGTAAAATAAAAATACAAAAATATTATTAACAATTTCAATCAGGAATGGCAATAATAGATTGCATTTTGGTATGAAGTTTGGCGGTTTATGAAGCCTTTAAAAAATATATATGAGATTGCTGATTGAAGTTCTTCAGGCTTAATCTTTTGTCTTTACAATGCTAACCTTCTTGTACAAAGTCATAGAAACCGAAAGTCACTAAAAGACTGAGGATGACAAGGTCAGCTTTTCCTTGTTTATCAAATTAAAACTTGTATGTACATAGCCAGGGATTCTCATCTGTTTGCACTATGGGGAGGATGGAGATACCATGGCAGGAGCTCAGGTTGCTTTGGAGCAGCTCAACCAGAAGTAGGGAGTTAACGAAGGAGCAAAAGGTCTGACCTGGGCAGGGCCTTCCTTCCTGGGGCAGAGTAGGTCAGAGATGATGGGTCCACATGACAAGGACAATTTAGACAGTGGACAAGTGATGAGAAATAAAGTTACCTGCCAGCCATGGGGGCAGGAGAAGCAATCATAACATAATCTCTGGGCTTTATTTTTAAAGCCCTTTGTCTTTAATATTTCTGTTAGTTTCTGAAATGTTTTCCACTTTAAGGAATATTATTTTTAAAAGCCCTTATAATCACTAATCTAATAATGTGTTTCACTTACAGGGAGGCTGTTCAGAGCTGGGGATATGGCTTAGTGATAGAGTGCTTGCCTAGCATGCATGAGGCCCTGGCTTCAGCTCCCAGCAAGAAAAAATAAAATAAATAGAAAAGGGTGTTTAATGTTAACAAGGCTCAAATTGACTTCAGTTTTCCCTATGTCTTTTTTTGGTACTGGGAACCAAACTCAGGGCCTTACACTTGCCAGGCAGGTGCTGTGCCACTGAGCTATGTCCCTGGCCCCGTTTCATTTTGTATCATCTGTTCATTAGAGGTTTGTTCTTGGAAAAACCATTCACTAGTGGTTTCTAATTTTAATTTAGAAAAGTTAGAGCCAGATTTGTAGACCACAGATTTGTAAGTGTGCATATTTACCTTACTCCCCAAAAGATTTGATGCACCCCTATAAAATTATTGTACTATACCTATGGTCCCCAACTGATGATGGTTCAACTCAATGCGTTTTCAGCTGTATGACGGCGCCAATGTGTACCCATCCAAAAATTCTGTTTGTTGCTTTCCGTGCAGCACTTAAATTACACAAGATATTCAAAGCCTTATTATAAAAAGCTTTGTGTTAGAGGTTTTTACTCAATTGTATGCTAATGTTACTGTTCTTAACATATTTAAGGTGGAACAGGCTGAGCTATGATGGTTTAGGTTTGTTAAATACATTTTTGGATTATGATATTTTCAGCCTCTGTTGAGTTTATGGTGACATAACCTCATCACAAGCTGGAGAGCAGCTGTAATTTGACACAGCAGTGTTACAGTACTAACCTAATTGCAGCTCCATTTCCCCTTTCTTATTCCTGTTTGCACTTAACCAGACTTTATTTTATCTCTTATTTATTTATCGGCAAAGGTTGACTAACTCATCCCTATAAAACTTACATTTAGAAGAGATCGTTTCTAGTACAAACTGAATTGCCACAGTTTGTTTGTTAGGCATTTCTATAAAGTAAGAAGAAATATTTGATAAAGGAAGGCAGAGAATTTAAGCAGTCAATATGAAATATTCAGATTCCTGTTTTTAAGATGCAATTTAAAACAATGAAGTGATGTTTTTCTTCTCAGAATACCTTGCCTAGGGAGGGAAATGCAGACTCACAGTTGAGAAGGGTAGGAAGGAATGAATAGTCTTTGGAGAAGCTCAGTAGTACTACAAGACCAACTCACATCTCAGACTGTAAGCTCTCTCTGTCTACCACTTTCCCCTTGGATGTGCTCCTTGCATGTGGAGACACATATTCAAAGGAAATCCCGGCACTGTAATAGCACATACTTTAAATTCCCCGGGAGTGTCCACCAACAAGGGACTCAGGTAAGTGGGTTATCGAACTATCGAAATACTGCCTAAGTCTAGTGTCCTGAACAAATACAGTTCTGCAATGCTCCTGTAACATTTTGTTAAGGAGATACAGGATGTTTTCTTTTTCTTTTATTAGTGTATGTTTACAGTACGTAATGTTGATGTTCCTTTTGGAAACTGGTGCGTGCATGTGACATATCCTGACCATTTTTGATTCCTTTACCCCGTCTCCCTTACCTCCCTCCTCTTTCCTATATTTACTTTTTGAGATGCACAGTGAGTTTTCAGCTATTGAATAGCATGGGACTTAGAAGAACAGTGAGGATTGGTTGAAGGGAGAGCACAGGTGTGAGTGAAGCAGCTACCAGCCCTTTCTACACTCAGACCCTTTCCTACTTACATGGACAGAACAGGCAGTGTGGACACTGTGGCCTTCGGGCAGCTGATACCATACAGCTGCAGCACGAATGAAATTACGTGGCCAAAGAGCCACTTCACTCTGCTTCTGGGCAGTTTTATGGCCTGTAGCTGTGCCCTGAGGGGGTGGACAGGAAGCCCCAGAGCCCGCAGAACCCTGGAGGTGACAAGAAACAGGGAGGATCATGTGGAGTCCTGCAAAGGCTCAGATCTGCTGGCGCCCAAGCCCCCATTAAGTGGCTGTCAGTTCAAAGTCACCAGGCGCCATTGTGGGGCTGGGTGCTCCTTCACAGCAGGGCACATTGGAGGATGGCAAAGGGGCTAGGCTGGAAGGGCTGGTGGGGCCTGGGGACCTTGGTGGTCACAACAAGGAGTCATGCTGGTTCTGTGGGTCTCATAAAGCCACCAGAGGATTTTCAGGAGGAGTGTGTGACAGTCTGATCTAACTGGTTTCCAGAACACAGGCAGCTGTATCGATAGGAAATGAAGATGTTGTTGGCAGGGAGACACAATGGGCTAAGCAGGTCACCGCATAGGAAGGTTGAACAGGAGGGAAACACCTGGCCTTGGGGGTTAGGTGTGCACACGGGGCTGCCGGAGGAAAAGCAGAGGGCAATGGAAGGACCACCAGACCAGCTTTGACTGTGCTAATGGCACCAGGTAGAAGTGGGCAGCTTAGGAGAAATGTGGAGCTGAGTTAGGGGCTGGGGAGCTGTCACTGGGTAGATGCTTTCGAAAGCTTTCTGGAAAACTAGGTTCCCCAAGGTGAATGTGCAGGACGCAAGAGAGGCGGAGCCCTGCCAAAGCCCAAAGCTTAAAGGCTAGAGGATGGTTTTGTAGAAGACAAAAGGGAGGTCATTTGCAAGAGGATTAACAGTTAAATACATGTGCACCCTATAGGGTGAGTAGCAAAAGCAGCAGGGAGATTTTGCACACACTGCCCCTGGTGTCTTCTTGGAAGAAGTATCGGTTAATGGGGAGGAAACTGGCCTGAAGGAAGCGGAGCAGGGAGGACAGACATTCTCTATGCAGGCTGGGGGGAACTGAAATGTTTCAACACTCCAAGATGGTTTCAGAGTAAACATTCAAATAAACATCTGCTCCAATAGGAACACAAATGTAATTACTCATCAGAAGGACGGCTATTTCTAATAGTGGCACGTCATCAACTTTTGTGAGAGCAAGAACTCCAAAGAAATGCGTAATTACTTTGAAGTTGGTTTTTCACTGTCAGCTTTAGTCATTTGGCTAAATTTCTTTATTGAAAAATTATTTTTCTCTTTTTATTGAGCTAATTGAATATCTCAGAAAAATCCATTATATTTTTTTCACTCTGAATATATTATGAAGTAAAGTCATTTGGTAGAATGGATGAGAAGGCATTACAAGCATTTGAAATATGGCCAGAAGAATTGGCCTTTTGTGAACTTAATTATACCACTGTCTTCAATTTCCCATGTGTTATTCCTGGGCCAGTTGGTGATGTCTTTTTCTGAAGTCAATAGAATGAGCTCATTTCTTTGGGTGATAGGGTAAGGAAAGGCTGGATTCAAACTCCTCTGGTGAGAGCTTTTCCCAGCTCCCATGGCCAGGATGGAGAAAGGTCGTATCCAAATTCAGATGCAATTCAAAAATGTATCTTCACAAAGATTATTTGGCTCCAAGAGTTTCTGGAGCCCATGAAATGTTGGGGCTCCTATGCATTTTCTAGATATTTAGCAAAGCCCTCTACCCCTCTGTTCCCCTTTCCATCACCAGCCCCTGTCCAGGGATGACTCCATGACCAATTCTGAGAACCAAAGCTTTCATGAATTTTCTGTCTCAGTAGGAAAGAAGCCTCAATCTGAACAAACCACTGGGGAGCCATGTTTGGGAGAATGGTGCTTCTTTTCTTGGAGGAGGCCAGGGGGCGGTGTTCTATGTGGCCAGTTTAAGGATCAGAGGGAGCTTACGCTCTGAATGTGGGGAGGGAACCTGACTTCTTCCTTAGAGTGTTGGGGTTGGAAGGGTCCCTAAGAACCGTTCCAGTCAGCGGGTCCTCACCAAGGCAGGGAGGCGGGTATTGTGATGGAAGATGTCATGGAGGACCCACTGGTTGCGTACCTCAGCTGCTTGGGCCTGTTGTCCGGGCTTGGGAATTACCACGCAATTGTGTGACTGGGATGCAAAGAGACTGTCGTGGTTTGGATCTAAAATGTCCCCAAAGTCTTACATGCTCATAGGTGGGACTTTTGGAAAACAACTGGACTATGGGGGTGGGGGCAGGGAGTACAACTGACTTGCTGTCAGGAGGTGGGGTCTGGTTGGAAGAGGTGGGTCACTGGGGGTGTGGCCTGGGAGGGTCTATCCTGTCCCCCGTTCCTCCCTGTGCGCCCTCTGCTTCCTGTCCACCTTGCCTTGAGCAGCTTTGCTCTGACATGTCTGTCTGCCATGAGAACCTGCCTTGGAGCCACCAAACTAGAGACCAAAAGCTCTACAAACTGTGAGCCAAAACAAACCTTTCCTTTAAGTTGTGGGTGTGTGGTGTTGTGTCTCAGCAAAGAGAGAGTGACAACGACAGAGATATTTTGGGGGGGAAGGGTTTGTTTTTATTTTTCATTTTATTAGTACATGTTGGCAATTTCTGCAGTTTACAGTCATATTGGGGAGCAATTACATGTACATACCACAGGTTCGTTTTTCTTTCTTTCTTTCTTTCTTTCTTTCTTTCTTTCTTTCTTTCTTTCTTTCTTTCTTTCTTTCTTTCTTTCTTTCTTTTTTATTCCTTTTCCTTTTCCTACCCCCCCTTTCCTCCTCCAATTTCCCTACCCCATTTTTCATTCTTGTGAATATTGTTTGTCTTAGCTCATGTTATGGCATATAATGTTTGCATTAATTGAGGTTATTAGGTTCCTGGGCAAGACATCTTTATTCTCCTTATTGGCCCTTCCTCTCCTCCTCACTCCTTGCACTTTTCTCTTGGACCACTTCCTTATTGCAAGAGATTCTTTTATCCATCCTTTATTATTCTCTTTGTTTGTACTTTGCCTTACTCAAATGAGAGATACCATACAGTGTTTAAGCTTATGTGTCTTATTTTACTCAACAATATATTTTCTTTTTTTTTTTGGTTTTTCTCCGGTACCGGGAACCGAACTCACGACCTTGCGCTTGCCAGGCAGGCGCTTTTGCTGCTGAGCTAAATCCCCAGCCCCCTTAACAATATATTTTCCAAGTGTATCCATTTTCCTACAAATGTCTCATATCTGTCATTGTTTATAACAGAACAGTATTCCATTGTATATAAATACCACATTTTCTTTATCCAATCATCTGTTGATGGGTATACAGGCAGTTTCTAGGATTTAGCTGTTACGAGTTGTGATGCTATAAGAATTGATATGCATGTACTGATGTGGTGTGTTGTCTTAAGCTTTTTGGGGAAAATACCTGGCAGGGGGTCATATAGAATTTCTAATTTTAGTTTTTTGAGAAATACCCATACTGATTTCCATAGTGGCTGTACTAGCTTACATTCCTGCTCACAATGCAGGAGGATTCCTTTTTCATCACAGCCTCTTCAGCATTTGTTTTTTTTTTTTTTTTGGGGGGGGGCGTGTTTTTCTCCGGTACCGGGGACCGAACTCACGACCTTGCACTTGCCAGGCAGGCGCTTTTGCTGCTGAGCTAAATCCCCAGCCCCCGCTGAGCTAAATCCCCAGCCCCAGCATTTGTAATTGATTGATTTCTTAGTGATTGCCATTCTTTCTGGAGTAAGATGGACTCTTAGTGTTGCTTTAATTTGCATTTCTTTAATGGCCAGAGATGTTGAGCATTTTTTCATTTTTTTTTTACCATTTTTATTTCTTCTTCTGTGAAGTATCTATTTCTCTTGCCTGTTTATTTCTCTTGTCTGTTTATTTCTCTTTAATTTTAGGTGGTTTAAGATTTTTGAGTACTTTGTATAGCCTAGATATTAGTCCTCTGTCTGAGGAGTAGCTGGAAAAATTTCCCCCCATTTTGTAGGCTGTGTCTTCACTCTACTGACTGATTCTTTTGCTGTACAGAAGGTTTTTAGTCTGATATAATCCAATTTGTTATTCTTGTGCAATTGAGGTTAGAAAATCCTTTTCTATACATATGTTCTTCTGGTGCTTTTATCTTCCAGTAGGTTTAGTGTTTCTGTTTTAATGTTTAGGTCTTTCATCCATTTGATTTTACTTCAGTATGTGGTGAGAGATAAGGGTCTAGTTTCAACCTTCTGCACACAGATAACCAGTTTTCCTAGTACCACTTGTTGAATAGGCTGTCTTTCCTCTAACATATACTTTTGGCCCCACTGTTGAAGATCAAATAGCTGAATGTGACAGGGTAAGTTCCTGTATCTTCACTTCTGTCCCATTGATCCATGTATCTGTTTTTGTTCCAGTGCCATGCTGTTTTTGTGCCATTGCTTTGTAGTATAGCTTGAAGTCAGATATTGTTATACTTCCACCTGTGCTCTTGTTTCCCAAAATTGCCTTTGCTATTTTGGGTCTCCTCTGGGTCCATATGAATTTTAGGATTGTTTTTTTCAAGATCTGTAAAATATGCTATTGGTATTTTTTTTTTTTTTTTTTTTTTTTTTTTTTTTTTTTTTTTTTTTTTTTTTTTTTTTTTTTTTTTTTTTTTTGGTTTTTCTCCGGTACCAGGAACTGAACTCACGACCTTTCGCTTGCCAGGCAGGCGCTTTGCCGCTGAGCTAAATCCCCAGCCCCTTGCTATTGGTATTTTGATTGGGACTGCTTTGAATCTGTATAACAGTTTTGGGAGTATGACCATTTTGATATCTACCTATCTAGGAGCGGGGGACATGTTTCCATTTTCTGATGTTCTCTTCAATCTCCTTTTGCAGAGATGTGGCTAATGTTTCAAGTACTATGTTGAATAGAAGAGGTGATAGTGGACATCCTTGTCTTGTTCCTGATGTTAGGGGGGATAGTTTTAGTTTTCCCCAGTTTAGTATGATACTGGTTATTGGTTCAGACAGATGTATTTTGACCCCTCCCCTTCTTTTGCAGTACTAGAGTTGGAATCCAGGACCTTGCACCTGCTAGACCAGTGCTCTCCCATGGAGCCACATCCCTAGCCTACACACAGCTACCCCAAATCCCATTCTCAAATGAGAAAATGAAGACTTGAGGGAAGGGGCCCTGGGGACAGTGCATATTTAAAATTCCTTAGTAGGAGGGACAGTTTTCCTTCTAACCATTTCCTGTGGTGGCTTTTCATTGTTGACAGACAAGACCCCGCTTTCTAGTCCTGGTGGGTTATTTATTTTGTATCTTGCCCAAGTGCCGCCAACACGTAACAGGACATGGAAAATGCTCACTGTTTTCTTCCCCGGGGATCCGAATTACTGAGTCTGTTCCACGTGGAGGAGGTAAATTTGAGACCGCGGAGGTGCTTTGTTCTGGCCTTGGCTCCTTTGTTTTGGCCTGGGTCTTCTTGCTCCCGGCCCCTGCTCGCCTGGCTCCACTGAGCACTGACAGCCTGTGATGCCCTTGGTGCGTTACAGGGCCCAGAAGACCAAAGGGCTCCTGCTGTTTTGTTTCAAGCATGGACCACTAACTTGATGTTTTCGTGTGAGCAGTAGTAACGGCTCGTGCGATGGATGCTTTGGCCACTCGTGTTCAGGCCCAGCCTTCTCCACACTGGGCCGCTTTGGCCCAGCCTTGCTGGTTGGTTCATGAGTCTCCACTCAGGATTGTGGGCTCTTGGTTTGCAGGGCAGGGATGCATTTTTCTAAAAGAAGCAGGATGCTGGACCTAAGGCAGGGGAGTATGTGGGATGAGAAAGTGTACCCTACTGTTAGGTAGAGCAGGAAGAGGCTGCAAAAGCCAGGTGGGTTGCTGGTTTGAGCATTTGGGGTCCTACTTTCTCTTTGCAGAAGAGAAATAGGGGACTCAGACAGATTCAGTCAAAGAAGCAGAGCTGCCCAAGGCTGTCCTAGCATCACAGTGAGTGTGGACGTTTATGGGAAGCAAGGTAGGACTTTCATTTTGAGTTTTTCATCCCAGGAAGTTTATTTTACTCAGACTCACACCAAGGAGGATTTCTACTTTGCCAGAAAACACTGAGTTTTTTCTTGGCAGTTCCCATTATTCAGAAACCATATGAACAAGCTTAATATTCATTATATTTTGTGGCTAATAAACACATAGAAAAACAGTATCTTCCTAATTAAAAAATGGATGTATGATTGGAAAAAGATTAGAAAGGAATATATTAAAACCTAAGTGGTGATTATCTCCCCAGGTAATTAGCATTAAAATAATACTTTTCTCTATTTTAAATTTTCTTTACAATAACTGTGGTTACTATAATAATCAGAAAGAAAACATTAAACTCAAAAGTTATGTAGGCATTAAAATATTTTTCCGATTGTTTACTTTCTTTTCTTTTACTCATTATTTTTTACAACAAGTTGATTTTTAGTAAATTTATGGAATTGTGTACCTATCACCCGTATTTACTTTTAGGACATTTTTAGCAACCCCCAAAGAAATCATCTATATTAGCTCTCTCTCCATTCCCAAGCCCTGGAAACCACTAACCAATCTATCCTATCTCTGTATATCTGCCTATCCTTTCATATAAATGGAGTCCTATAATATGTAGTCTTTTGGGGTCTGCATCCTTTCACTTAGCATGTTTTTGAGGCTCATTCATGTTGCAGCATGTGTTAATTAACACGTGTTAATTTGTCCCTGTTCATGGCTAACTAGCAGTTTACTGAATGGATGGACCATGTTTTGATTATCCATTTGCTAGCTGATGGACACTGGGTTGCTTTTCCTTTTGAATCATGCTGCTATCCACACATGCACAGAAAGAACCGGATTTGTACATGACATGACATGCCTAGAACAGTGAGGTAGGACTCTGAATGCATGTCCCAAGAGACTGCCCTTAGATGACAGGGTGCCTGGCGCCCCCAGAGCTGGATGAGCTGATTTCATGTGTACAGAATGTTAGGGTCCCAGCAGGAACTTCGCTCTGAGAAGAGTCAGCAAGCGGTAGATCCTTCAAGTCACTGGTCTCCTGGTTTCCTAGACTCACCTCCGGAAGCACACACTACATATCTTCCCTTGGGAATCGTGAGTACAAGTGGTGTTGTGCAAAGTGTGCAATGTGTGCAAAGTGAGGATGTGCCTGAAAAATAAAGTGGAGGAGGAAGGGGAAGAAGTAAAATAGAAAGTCGGTCTCTTAAGTTCTGTAGAGTCTAAGCCTTAGGATCCTTCCCAATCCTGGTAGATTATTGGGCTGATCTGAATTCAAAGCCTCACTTATCTCACCTGGGGGAGGACAGACACCTGTGTGTGGGGCAGGTCCGTGGAGATGGATTCAAAGCAGGGTGTCTACACCAGGGGCAACAGGTAAGGCTTCACTTAGGGTCTCATGGAAGCTTGAGGCCCCAGTTCTGGGAGGACAAACAGGGGCACCGAGCAGTGGAGGAGGAGTCGAAGTCAGAGAGCTGCTGGGCATGGCAGGCTGGGTGTCAAGGCTGTTTATAGGGGTAGGATGCATAGGTGGAGCTACCTACTGTCCTCTGCTGAACCTTCAGTCAGTATCCGTGAGCTAATAAACGTCACATCCTTCACGGCCTCGGACTGACCTTGCCCTTTGCTTTAAAGCTGAGGGGAAGTCAGGTTTCTCTGTAGGGCTGTCCTTGGTGTTACTTTGTTCATCCCTGTGTCTTATTCAGTACTTTCAGCATCAATATTTCACTTACCATTTTAGCATGTGCTGCTTAAGATGAGAACCTCACTGTCTCTTAAATCACAAGTGTTCTTTATTGCTTTGTTAATAGACATCTTGATAACTCCACTTTAGAAAGCATATATATTGAAAAAATTTAATAGTATACCACCAAAAGCTTGGCAGAAAATAAGTTTGCAAAATATAATGCCAGTTTTCTACATGTAGTATTTGATATAGAACTTAAGAAGTTAGCCACGTAATTTAGATTTTAAAATTCTTTAAGAAAAGACAGTGATCTGAAGCTAAATTGTTTGTTTTTTAATTACAACATTTTGGCTTTTCTTGTGTCTATTTTGCTAACTTTAGAGAAAAGTGAAAAAGCAGGGAAGGCATTGACGTGGAGGTCATGTTTAAACATGACACTTTCATTTCACTCTTTCAGTCAATACAGTAATCATTTGCTGAGTCTCGGCCCTGTGCCTGGCTGGACATGCACAAAATCAGCAGTGCAGGGGCCTGTGCTGGGGGTGTAGGACACGCTGAGGAGAGGATGAGGGGTCTAACAGGAAGAAGTGGGGTGGCTATTTCATGAGAAGTCAGGCACTTTAGCAGAGGGATGGACCTGAGTGAGAGGGACATGCACAGGAGGACTGCGAGGAGGCCAGGACCGAGGTGGGACAACTACAAGGGGTGGAAAAAGGCAGCCAGGATGCAGGGCAGAGGTGGCCTGCTGATCAGACATTACAGGCCAGGCTGGGAGTGCTGGGGTAGGAGCCTCACGGAGGACATGTTCTAGCCTGGGGACCGGGCAGGTGCTGGTGCTGTTACCAAGCTGGGCACTAGGGAATGCAGAGCGGGATCAGCCAAAGGCAGGACGAACTGAGCTGCTACATGTGGGTGTGATGGGCAGCATTTTAATGCCCCAGTCAGTCTCCTTCCTGTAAGAATGAATGAGACTTTTGTGTCTAAGGTGGTTCAGTTGGAAATGTCCTGTCTTCAGATGGACCTATGTCAGCTTCTACCTTCCTCAGTGTGGGCTCCCCACATCAGTGTCCACACTGCGGGAGGCACTTTTGGGTTACTTTTCTGGTGCAGTGCCCTCCTGTGGGCAGAGGCTTCTGTGGCACATCATTTCCCTAGAAAAATGCTCAGATCACCACCAGAGTGGACACAGATCGCATCAGCCTGTGACTCCGTTCACGTTCGGCTCACTTAAACACCTCTGAGGTGCTTACTAGGTTGCGGGGACTCTGTGTTCATGATTTCTAGTCCTCAGAGCAACCTAGCAGTCTCCCTCTGTGGGCAGGGAAACCGAGGCTGGGAGAGCGTAAGCCTCATGCCCGTAGCTGTCCTGCTGAGACGGGAGCCAGGCTCATTCTGATGTCTGACTGCAGCGTCTCTCACCAGACCCCGAGAACTCACTTGTGCCATTTTTCTCCGTGACAAAACTGTAGCTGGTATTTTCAACTTGACTGATATTTTACTGTACTTGAAATAACAAGGAATGATGGCTGGGTCTTCAATTTATTTTTCTTCCTCCATTAATATAACAGCTGAGATAAGGGGTGTTAAACTGGCTTAATTGGGTTGCCATCATAACTAATGGCTTGATTTTATCCAAACTAGCATCTTCTAAGTAAAATCAATCTAAATAATCTTCCTCAGTCCTCCATGCAGATTAGAGTTTGGCTTATCTATGAAAAGAGAAAGAGCAGAGACGGGGTCTCTTTTGAAGTTTAGATTCTTTCTTGTGCCTGGGTTTGGGGCTCTGTTATTATTCAGGGGTTCAGTAGTCATTTCACTATGGCACTGAATAGAATTTTTCTTCCTTTAATCAATCTCAGTGTACTTTGAACAATATTTCACTGTTGAATCAGTGACACTTTCAGGGCATCTATCATATAGGGGGACTAAGGAGAAAGACAGATTGGAACATGATATATCTTAGCCTATGAAAAATTGTGATCTTAGTCAATTCTACTCTAATTTTATAGCTGTTATACTTGCTTCTGTATCTATGTGTCTTCTTGGTAGACACATTCTTCACGAAGAGATTCAAATATACTTTATACAAGTTGCTAAGTCATGAAAATGGGCTGCTGAATTTAGTGCTATTTTTTTTTTTGACTCTGTCTCTCCTCCTATTTCAGGTGGAAATAGATGAGAACACCACATTTTTGGAGATCACAGGGACTTCAGATTGACCCTAGAGATGCTATGGACTTCCGAGTTCACATGCACTGAATCTTAGAAAGAACTAACCGAGATTCACTTTTTATTTTAACATTCTCTGCATAGTATGGGTGCTGGCCACTTGGGTGTACTGGAGGAAGATATTGGTATTTTCTTGGGAGTTTCCATTGAGATGGTCTTTGAGGACATATGAGCTTCAGTCAGTAATGCTGAATCCTGTATAGTTTCTGAACATATGGGAGAATGGAGGATGGCATGATGGAGGAGGAGGTAGGAGGACCAGCAGGATAGAACCTGGAGCAGGAGGTGGTACACCAGGAAGCAGCAGACAGCCACCATCCTTGCCCATGAGCATCCCAGTGGGGCTCCAGGACTCTTACAAGAAATCACCTGTGACAGTTTTCAGGCCACGTAAGACGGCGATACTAACACTTGGCCTTCTTGGTGATCACCTGAGCAGGAGCAGTCATCATCCTAGGATTTGGCCAGTGCTAATTGCTACTGCTCTGTCCCATTTCTAGCACATTTCCCAAACCTTGCATTTTACTGCATTTCTGAATGTCCTCTTTCCAGGTTGGTATTTTCACTAACAGTTATTATTTTTTCTTTCTTAAGGCTGGAAGACAATTCTGTGCCCATTGAAGTCTTTAATAAGAGCTTCTGTGCTCTGAAGGCACTATCTTAACCTTTTCAGAAAATCTGGACCATACAAGGCAAATGATCGTATTCATCTCTAAAGATAAAATGCTTGCCAGTATTAAAGGTCATATCTTATTAATCTATAGGATTAAAGGCTTTACACACCAAATCACTTAACTGTAGCCAGCTCTGATTTAGCAAAACAAAAGCTTTCCAGTTATACTGAAATGACATTCTTGGGTAATTCGTAGCCCATTAAAATTGATAACAATTTAAGAAAAGTACCCTGAATAGTCTGTCAGTTAACAAAATATATTTTCCCTTCTAAATCAACTACAAGGTGGGCATTGTAGTATTATTATGAAGCATGGCTGTAGACTTTATTAACTAATTTTGGGGCCCCAAAGAAATAGATCCAAAGGACTCTATTCCTGTTAACCTCAGGTTGCCAGCTCGAGCGTGTCTTTTTACGTGGCTTGATTTTGACCTCAGAGTTTCAGCCTCTAAGAGGTTCCTAAAAGAAAATACTCATGTGGTTCTGTTTTATGTTTATTCCAAACTGAGTCAGCAGAGTGGTGGGTAGCAAGCTATGATGGTGTCACCTCTGCCCTTTCAAGTGGGGACTGCAGGGGGCATGCTTTGCTTTATTTTCTCTGCAGAAATCCCATCACTCTCCTCGGCAGAATTGGTCCATCAGCAGTGAAGGATTGTCCTTTCTTGGGTTAATAAGATGCTGAGAGCCTGTCTGTAGGGTAAGTAGATACCTAGAGAATACACGAATGGCTACAGTGCTCCGGTTGACTAGGTACATGCTCTCTCTGTGGCCCTGCATTCCTAGGTTCTTATTGAAACACAGAAGCACTCATGTATCATAAATACATAGGTTGAAGAATTTTCACAAATCTGAACACACCCATGCAATCCAGCACTAACAGATCAAGAAAGGCACTGAAAAGTAATCTCAGCTATGTTCCATTTCAATCCTAGTTTAATCTTTATATAGATGGACTTTTATATCAGTGGTCTTTTGTTTGCACATTCTTCTGCTCAACATTATGTTTGTGAGATTCATCTGTGTCTTTGTGAATAGCTACAGATCATTCTTTTTCTAATGTTTGTGTACACTACATTGTGTGAATGTACCACAATTTGTTATTCTTCTTTTGCGGTGCATTTGGATAATTTCTTTTTTTTTTTTTTTTTGGTTTTTCTCCGGTACCAGGAACCGAACTCATGACCTTGCGCTTGCCAGGCAGGCGCTTTTGCCACTGAGCTAAATCCCCAGCCCCTGCATTTGGATAATTTCTGACTTGGGGTTCTTAAGGCTAGTGTTGTTATTAACATTCTGGCACTGTGATTTGGAGAACACATTTATTGTCAGCCATATAATATTTAAGTGTGCAATTCTGAGATGCTAGTGTGATATATGTCTACTCAACTTTATTTTTGGTACCAGGAATTGAACTCAGGATCTCATGTTTGCCAGGCAGGTGCTGAGCCACTGAGTTATATCCCTGGTCCCTCTACTCAGTGTTAGTTGATACTCTATTTCCAAAATGGTTGTACCAATTTACACTTTTACTGGGTGTACTATGAGAGTGCTGATTATTTTATATCATAGCCAACACATGATATTTTCCATCTTTTCCTTTCAGCCATTTTATAGAAGCACTACTGTACTGCATTTCATTATATTTCTTTGATTAATTTATATTTAATTTAAACTTGAATAATTTAATTTATATTCTCTTGTTTAATTAAATTGATCATATTTTCATGTATTCAGCGACATTTGTATATCCTCTTTCATGGAAGTATCTGTTCAGTCCCTCAATTATTTGAGTTATGTGTTTTGCTTATAATTGTAGGATTTCTTTGTGTTATAAATGTCTTTTCCTTTGTGAGTCACCTTTTCTTAACAGTCATGTGACAAAATGAAGACATATATATGTATATATGTATATATCTGTATATATGCACATATATGTACATATATATACTCTTTTTTCCTTTTGTAGTCTGTTTTAAAAAATGTGTAGATATTCTTTTTGTCTTTTGTAGTCTCGTGTCTTGTTTTAAAAAAACTTTGCTTAAACCAAGAACATGCATATTCTTGTGTTTTTCTCTAAAAGATGTATTATTTCACCTTCAGTGTTTTGATCTATAATATATTGGAACTGGTTACTAAGCAGGGGATCAGGATATATTGCTTTTTGTATATTTATCCAATTAACCCCACAGTATTTATTAAAAACACCATGCTTTCTTGTTTGCACTGCTGTGTTGTGGTGTCTCTGTCATAATCAGTAACTTATGTATTTGTGAGTTTCTTTCTGAATTTTCTATTTCATTGGACAGCTTTTTCCTATCATTGTGCAAATACCACACAGCTTTAATTATTGTTGTTTTCTAATGGTTCTGAATGTAAACCTCCCAATTTATTCTTTAGATTCTCAAGCTGAGAAAATACAAAATGATGGAGTAATGATCAGCAGCAAAATTCAGCCTCTTTGAGATTCAGAACCCAGAAATCTAGAAAATAACAACTTGGTGAAGAGAAAAAAAATAGATCTGCAGAAATTGGAAAGGAACTGACAGGAAAATTAGGAGCTACAGAGAAGTTGGAGAAATGGACTATAGCCTTGAGACTGCCATACACTGTAAGGGCCTGCAAACCTAAGCATAAACAAAACAAAATAACCCAAAAAGTAATAAAAACATAAGAAGAGAAGACAACAAAATGCTTCCCAAAGCTCTCTGTTTCCCTAAAGCCAAGCCATGGGGAACTGAGGGGGAGGAACCAGAAGCCACACAGCCAAATTATTTGAAAGGATAACACAGAAGATTAAAAAACAGATAAAAAACCTGCTTGGTGGGCTCACAGAAGATACAACAAATAATGGATGTAATACACAAAGCAATCAGGAAGTTTACAGAAGACATTTTAAAAAGCTAGCTGAACTAAACAGAAAGATGCAGAACGTGAATGACCAGGTTAGCAAAGAGGTAGAACCCATGAAAAGGTTCCAAATGAAAATCCGTGAGATTGAAAATCATGCTGAAAATAGGAGCAGTGGACTTTGACAAGTGTCAGGACAGAGTGTCAGGTCTAAAAGACAGTGCCTCCAGTACCAAATTATTCAGAGATACCTTAAAATAACAAAATGACATGAAAAAATGGGTCCAAAAGCTGCTAGATGATGGAAAGACCAATCTAAGATTAATTGGAATAAATGAAAAATCAGAAGACACCATAAATGGCATAAACAACCTGTTTACAGAAATAATAGCAGAAAACTCCCCAAATACAGGGAAAGAGTTAAACATGCAGTAAGTGAGGTATATAGAACCTCAAATAACCATGATCAAAAGATAACCTCTGCACAACACATAAAAGTCAATATTCCAGATGTCCAATACGGGGACAGAATCTTAAAAGCTGTTAGAGAAAAGCAAAAAACCTTTTATAAAAGGAAGCCCATTAGGATTATAGCAGACACCTCAACACAAACATTAAAGGCCAGGAGAGCTTGAAGTATTTCCAGCTCAAAAAGAAAACAACTTTCAACCCAGACATATATATCCTGAAAAACTATTTTTACAAATGATGGAGAAAAAGAAATAAGAGAACCTAAAGTAATTCATGACCACTGCACCAGCATTCCAAAAAAATTATTAAGGATATGCTAGAAAGAGACAATGAAGCCAAATATGGCAAAAAATCAAATAGAATGAATATACCAGGCAGGGTGAACAGTGAAGCAGTAGGGGTATAAAGGGAAAATAATGCAATGACAGGAAGAAGTCAATACCTTTCAGTAATAACTCTTAATGTGAATGGCCTTAATCCCCCAATCAAAAGACAGAGTGGCTCAAGAAACAAAATCCAATGATAGTCTATATACAAGAAACACATTTAATTCAAAAATATATTTGCTGATTAAAAACCAAAGGATAGAAAACAATATTCCTTGCAAGGGGAACTAGAAAAGCAAAAGTAGGAATAGCTATCCTAATTTCAGACAAAGTAGACTTCAAGCCATAACTGATCAGAAGAGGCAAAGACATATTAACATATTGGTTAAGGAATAGATACTATAAGCACATGTGCACCAAGTACTGGCACACCCAACTTCCTCAAGCAAGTACTATTGGACATTAAATAACCAGATAAACACAATTATATTGAGGGACCTCAATACCTCACTGTCACAAATAGATAGATCAAGTAGACAAAAAAAATCAATGAAGAAATATCAGAGTTTAACCAAGCCTTTGAACAAATGAACTTACAGAACTCTACAAAGTGTTCTACACCACCACCACCACCAAAACAACAGCAGCAGCAACAGAAAACATACTCTTTTCAACAGCACATGAGACTTTCTTCAAAATAGCCCATATTATGCAAAGTATACTAATTGCAACAGCATCAAAATTATCTCGTGCATATTATTAAATCATAGTGTATTGAAATTGAAAATCATTGGCAGAAAACACCCACAGAAATTATTGAAACTTATGGAAATTAAACAATATCTTCCTGAATAACTGAGGGGTCACACAAGACATCAAAGAAGAAATCAGATAATTCCTAGAATCAAACAATGCCAATGCATCATACCAGATTCTATGGGACACAATGAGATCGGCTCTAAGCAGGAAGTTTATAGCTGTGACTGCCCATCAGAAACAAAGAGGAAGTCCAAGTGAATAACCTAATGATGCACCTCAAGGTCCTAGAAAAACAAGAGCAATCCAAATGCAAAGCTATCACAAGAAAGGAAATTATAAAAATTAGAGCAGAAATTAATGAAACTGAGACTAAAAATAAAGAGCCAATGAATTGAAGATCTGGTTCTTTGAGATAATAAAATAGAAAAACACCTAGTCGGCCTTATAAAAAAAGAAAAAAAATATAAATTGATGTAATTAGAAATGAGAAAGGTGAAATCAAAAGACATTGGTGAAATACAGAAGATTATTATATTAGTAACTACTTTGAGAACCTGTACTTTAATAACTTGGAGAATTTAGAAGAAATTGATTGATAGATTCCTAGATACACATAAACTGCCAAAGCAGAACCAAGAAAATGTAAAATCCCTGACCAACCCAATATTAGACAATGAAATTGAAGAAGTAATAACCTCTCATCTAAGAAAAACGCACATCTTATAGATTTACTCCCAAATTCTTTAAGAACTTTAGGGAAGATCTAATAACAATACTCCTCAAACTCTTTAATGAGGGAAACAGTACTCCCAAAGTCATTCCTGGAAGCTAGCATTCCCTTGATTGTCAAACCAGAAAAGAACACAACAAAAATGAACATAGATGCAGAAATCCTCAGCAAGATAATGGCAAACACAATACAAGATATCACTGAAAAGATCATACATCATATCCAAGAAAGACTCATCTCAGGGATGCAGAGATGGTCCAATATATGCAAATCAATAAGTGTGATATATCACATAAACAGGATCAAGCACAAAAATCACATGGCAACCTCAACTGATGCAGAAAAGGCCTTTGACAATCCAATCTGAACAGAACCCCAACTGTATATGAAAAATACCAAGAATCCACAAATAAGATAATTTCCAGTTAAAAAGCCACTACACAGCAAAGGAAATAACTCACAGAGTGAAGAGACAGCCCACAGAATGATAAAGAAGCGTTTGACTGCTTTTCCTTGCCAAAAGGACTAATATCCAGAATACATAAATAATTCAAAACAACTAGACCCCCTCAAATAAAAGGCCCAATAACAAATGGGCCACTTAAATGAATAGACACTTCTCAGAAGAAGAAATACAAATTTCCTGTAATGCACACAAAAAAGTTCAACATCACTGATCATTACAGAAATGCAAATTAAAACAACATTGAGATTCCATCTTACTCCAAAAAGAATGGCTAACATCAGGAAATCAAATAACAAATGCTGGTGAAGTCGTAGGGAAAAGGAACCCTTCTACACTGCTGGTGGGGATGTAAACTAGTGCAATCACTATGGAAATCAGTAAGGGGATTCCTCAAAACATTAAAAGTAGAAATTCCATTTGACCCAGTTATTCCCCTTCTAGATATCTGCCTGAAAGAGTTAAAGACATCATATTACAGTGCTACATGCATGCTCAGGCTTATAGCAGCACAATTCACAAGAGCTAAATCTTGGAATCAGCCTGTATGTCCATCAACAGATGAATGAATAAAGAAAGCAGTATTCATACACAATGGAGCACTACTGTGCCATGAAGAAAGATAAACTTGGGTTATTTGTAGGAAATGGATGCACCTTGAGACAGTAATGTTAAATGAAATAAATTAGATACACAAGCTTAAATATCACAGGATTTCTCTTATGTGAGAAAGCCAAAGTATGTGTGTGTGTATATATATATATATATACACACATATATATATATAAAGGGGAATATATATATAAAGGGGAATAACTGGGTCAAATGGAATTTCTACTTTTAAATATTCCTATATATATATATATATTCCAATATATATATATATATATTAAAGATAAAGAACAAAAACACATTAACAAACAGACATAAACAAAACAACACCCAATAGAAGCAATACAGAGTTTCAGACAAGGTGGTAGAAAATTGACAATACATATTGTATTATATATTGTTATCTTCAAATTGGTTACTCAGTTAAAAAATACAGGCATTTAAGATTGATCAAACTGGGGCTGGGGATTTAGCTCAGTGGCACAGCGCCTGCCTGGCAAGTGCAAAGTCATGAGTTCGGTTTCTGGTACTGGCAAAAAACCAAAAGAAAAAAAAAAAACGTTGATCAAACAATTAAACATTAACTGTTCCTTTCAATAAAGCAATAGAAGTTGGTAGTACAATTCTCTCAGTCATCCTGTGTGTGTGTATACATACATATTTTCCCTTCTTTCTCTTTCTCTTTTCCCTCATCCCAGTTGTTCCCTCCCTTTGAAAAGTTTCTTTCCCTAGAAAGGCAAAATATAAATAAAGAGCAAAACATAAGATAGATAATAGGTAATAGGGAGATAGATTTTTTTTTGCAAATGGGGAGGGGACCAAGAGATAGTGAAAAGAGGGAGAGAAGGGAAGGTAAAGAGCTAAAAAGAACTAGGGTGAGTTACATAGGTGTACCTGCTCTCCATGAAGAATCTGATCATTATGCATTACAAACATGTACTTATAAAAATACTGCAATAATAAAAATTTTAAAAAGATTGTCTTGGGCACTTTTAGCCCTTTGTATTCCAACATAACTTCTACAGTTAGCATATCAGTGCCTGTTTCTCCCCACCTTCTAAAATATTCTAGGATTCTGCTGGGTATCGTGTGGCATTCCTCAGGTGGGTGGTGGCGAACCTGTCACACATGCCACAGCAGGCGTGCAGAGCCCTCTCTACTGGAATGTGAGCCAAGGGTATGAGTTGTTTTTTCTAAACTAAAATCTCAGCATGTAGGTTTAATTGCAGTGATGGCATTTTGTGATAAGTAAGTGGGTTTCGGGCAGTCAGTCTCTAAAAGGTTCACCATCACTGCCTTAGGCCAGTTTGCGGAGAACTGACATTTCAACAGAACTGAGCCTTCCAATCCATGAATATGGTAGATCTCCCTATTTATGGTATTGAGGCTTTACCACAAAAAATTCTCTTAAGAAGTCATTTGTAGTTTTCCAGGAGAACTTGGACAACTTTCTTTAAACTTATACCTTGCTATTTGAGGGTTTTTTTTGGTGTATCTTGTAAATGGTATCTTTTAAAAATTTCATTTTCCAAATGTTTGTTGCTGGGGTATAGAATACAGTTTATTTTGTATACTAATCTTATGTCTGATAACTTTACTAAATTTATTACATTTTTCTGAATATTCTTTTAGATTAAATGGTACACAGGAATACCATTTGCAAATAAAAGAGCTTTACTTCTTTTAATTCCAAAGCCTCATTTTTTTTTCCTGCTCTGATGAGGCCTGATCTCAGGGAAACGTTTTTAGTATTTCACCATCAAGCAAGATGCTTATTGAAGCAATACCTCCTTCTCTAAAGCCTTATCAGATTAAGGAAGGTTCTGAGCTTGCTAAAAGTTTTTTTTTTTTTTTTTTTTTTGTTTAAATCATGAATTGATTTACAATGTTTTCATATGCAAGTACTAAGATGATGATATTTTGTTGGGTTCATTTATATTTTGTTAAGGATTTTAAAATGTATTCTCATGAGCCTTCTTGTAAGATTTTGTGGGTTTTAGATAAAATCTGGTTTCATGAAAAGAGTTTCTAAGTGTTTCTTCTATTTTATTTCTGGAAGAGTTTATACAAGTTTGGTGCTTTTCCTTTTTAAATATTTGGAAACATGTAATGAAGCCATCTGGACCTTTAGTTTTCTTTGTGAAAATCTTAGAGATTTTGCTTTTCATAAATATTGGGCAATTTAAAATTATGCTCTTTCTTTTTAGGTCACTTTTGATATATTTAAATCTTTGAGAAATTTGTCTATTCCATCTGAACTGTCAAATTTATAGCATAAAATTGTTCATAATACTCTGACTTTTTGATGTCCATAGTCATTTTCCCCTTTTAATTTCTGATATTGCTAGTATTTCTTTTTCTTTTTTGTCTTTATGAGTTTACCGATTCTATTACATATTTTTCTAGTACCGGGGATCGAACCCAGGGCCTTCACATTGAGTTTCATCCCCAGCCCTTTTCAACTTTTGTTTTTTTGAGACAGGTTCTCAATAAATCACTGAGCTGTCTAGGGTGGGCTTAAACTTGAGATCTTCCTGTATCAGCTTTCCAGAGTGCTGGGCTTACAGGCATGCACTGACATGCCCAACTTGAGTTTCTACCTGAGCACTATTAGTGTGGTGCAACATACAAGCTTTGATATTTCACATTTTCTTTATTTTTTCCATAATATTTTTATTTAACATTCTTTTTGAGTGCGAATTATTACAAGTGCATAGTTGTATTTTCAGGCTGTTGAGATGTTTCTAGTTATATTTTAATATTAATTTCTACCTTAATTCCATTGTAACTGTAAGACATACTCTAAGTGATAGGTGTGGGAATTTTCTTTATATTTGCATGTGAACAACTTTGGTGAATTATTTTCTTGTGGATTTGAAAAGAATGTATTCAGTTGTTCAGTTCAGAGTTCTATATGTTAGTTGACTGAGTTTATTCATCATGCTGTTGAAATGTTCTCTATCTTTACTTCTTGTTTCATCTCTCAGCTAATGCAAGATATATGCTAAAGGATCTCACCATGGTAGTGGATTTGTTTTCTTCTCGTTTTTGCTTTCTCTGTTCTATATATTTTGAACTTGTGTTGTTTGGTGCATATAGATTTAGGATTGTGGATTATGATATCTCCCATTAGATTAGTCCTTTTTATCATTATGAAAGGGGCCTTTTACCTCTTTCTGTGTTTCTTTTGTTAAAATGTACTTTCATGGTTTTTGTTTCAGGTATGCAGTATTATCAAAGACTATTTTTGTTTTCTACATTCATTCTTTGTTCTTTTATTTAAAGTGTGTCTAGTGTACATAGGTAGCATGTAGTATGCTGACTTTTAAACTCAGTCTGATAATCTTACTTGAAGTATTTAACCATTTGCATTTAATTAGGGGATAATTAGGTTTATACTTATTATATTTCTGTGTGGCTCATTAAAAATGTTCTGTGTCCATCCTTTCTTTGTTAACCACAACTCCCTTCATTAATTTGTTAGTTTTGTATGCTTTTTCTATTTTTATTTTGTGTGGTTACTCTAGGGTTACAATAGACATATTTGACTTATTATAGTCTGATACAAGGTATTAATTTAACCACATCTCCAGTGCTGCAGACCTGTTTTAACTATCCTTACTGGCCCTCACCTTTTGTGTTATTGTTATCATATATTTTAGTTCTATAAGTATTTTTACTCCTCATGCCATCATAATTATTGGCTTATGCATATTTTACCTTTCCATTTTTTTTTTTTGTGCTTCCTGTACTTCCACATCGCTCTGGGATCATCTTCCCTTTTCCTGAAATATTCTCTTAACAATACATTTCCTCCTTTGTTTCTGTTTGTCCACAAGAGTCTTCAACTTACCTTCATTCTGAAGGAAAAACTTGAAACCTATGGGAGTCTAGGATGGGAGATGCTATACTTTGGATCTGGAAGGTCCTCCAGGGTCTGTGTGTCAAAGGCTTGGTCCCCAGGGTGGCAGTTATGGGGGAGATGATGAGACCTTTAGAAGTGAGGCCTGGTAGGAGGACCTCAGGTCACTGGGGTGTGCCCTCAGAGGGGACACTGGACACCTGGACTTCCACTTCCTGTCTTTGCTCCCTGGCTGTTGATGTGCATGTTTTTGCCTGGCCATGTAACCCAGGTCTGATGTCCTTGCTTGCCACATGCCCCTAACCAACCGGCCATGATGGGAGCTAGCAAAACTGTGAACCATTTTCTCTTTAATAGTTACTTCTGTCAATTGTGCTATAGTGATGGAAGCGAACACAGCAGGTATTTTCAATGTGCTTAGAAGGCTGTTATGCCATTGCTGGACCCCATTATTTCCATGTAGAAGTCAATTATTGGTCATATGGTGTTCCTTTGGGGGTAAAGGTCTGTTTGTTTGTTTATTTTTGGTGTTGCTGGGTTAGAACCCTGAGATGTGGTAGAGCTGTGATTGGTAAGCAGGCAGTCCACTGCTGAGCCATACCTGCAGCTCTAAGCCCCTACTTTGTTCTCAGCCTGCTTTCTACCATTTTCTTGGAGTTTGATTTTCATCAGTTTGTTGATGATGGCCTGAAATGTGTTTTCCTTTGTTGATCCTATTTGTGCATTGGGGACCTTCTTAAATTAACAAGTGGATGTCTTTCCCTCGGGTTTAGAGAATTTCTAGATTTATTTTTTATTTTTTGTGGTCCCAGGGATCGAACTCATGACCTTGCGCTTGCCAGGCAGGCACTTATGCCACTGAGCTATATCCCCAGCCCCTGAATTTCTAGATTTATATCTTCAAAAGTTTTGTTCTGTTCCATTTTCTGGGATTTAAATTTCTGGGATTTAAATTTCACACGTGTCCCTCTGTCTCTTATGTTATTTTTCTCTCTGTGCCTCACTTTGAGTGTTTTTTTGTGATTTATATTCCAGATCACAAATCATGTGTTCAAATGTTAAATTTACCTGTTGAGTTCTCAACATCAGATGTATGTGTCTTAGGAATATCCATTTGATTCCTTCTTATAGATTCCAGATTTGTGGTGTTTTCCCCTTTGCTTTAACCTGTGCTTTATTCCACTTCCTTGATCCTGTTAAGTGAAGTTATTTTAAAGCCCTTGTATGCTAACTCAAATATCTGGACCCTTGTATTTTCTTGTTGATCGTCAGTTACACATATTTGTTTTTCTTTTTCTTTTTGGTACCCGGAATTGAACTCAGGACCTTGTGCTTGCCAGGCAGATGCTGTGCAACTGAGCTAAATCGCAGCCCCATACTTGTTTTCCTAAAGGTGTAGTGAGTTTTTAAATTGTAAATCTGGGGTAATGTATAAACGCGGCTCCGGGTAGTTGTTCTGCTGTGCGCTTCCCCTTCTCTGGGTCAACCAGATACGTTGAGGACTGACTGTAACAATTCAGTGTGAGGCTAGGGTGGGTCGGTGGACTGCACGCTTAGTGAGGCCCGCTCAACTTCGGCACACCCTTGTTGCTCGGCAAGGCCCTCATGGAGCCTGAGAGCCTTGAGCATTTCAATGCGGAGACTCAGCGTGTCCTGAAGCTGCATCTGGTCCTGTTCCCCGCTCCATGCCTTATACCTTCAGAATCTGGCAGGTGTCTAATGAGAGAACAGCTGTGTGTGTGAAGAGAGCTTGGTTCCTCTGGTTGTTTTGTCTCCTGTGAGACTCCAGGAGACGTCCCTTTGTCTTTTGAAAAGTATTTCTCCATGGCGGATAGGGGTGACAACCTGTGTTTGAAGCCCTGCAATTTTCCATTTTGTCACCCCAGCTCAGCTGACTCCTGCAAGCCTTTCTGATGTCTTTTCTCCCTCCACAGGTCTCTGCCTGGGCCAACCTGACTCTCACTCAGAACCAGGAGATGGCCCTAGAGGAAAACACTGGCTGGTTGTGTTGTAGTTTTTGGAGTGGTTCTTCTCCTGAGTATTTTAGCTTATTTAAGCTTCACTTCTTTTATGGTTCTCTGATGTCTTTAGGGCAATTAAGTTTTTTTTTTTTTTTCGTATTTTCTGATTTTTGTAAGTTACCTGGATTTACCCAGTTTTGCAGTGGGGGTGTTGATTTACTACATCCTACCTCGAAGCTTCTCGACCTTCCAGTGTATCAGCATGTTTTTGTACAAATGCCCGAATGACTCCTTGATTGGTGAAAATCAACCTAAGAGATTTAGCTTTCCTCATGCTGAATGACAAAAGCTCTTATTCTTCCATCAAACAAATTGAATTTCTATAAAATTAATAAAAACAAATGCTCCCTTTGGATAAAGATGAAGCATCAGTTAGTACTATTAACTCTGATCTAATAAATAAGTGTTGGTCTCTCCTGGTTAAACATAATACAAAGAGATACAGTGAGCGACAAAAAGGAGTCTTTAAACAAAAGTTAGTCTGATTTATGTGCTTTTGGAAGTTTATGATCTTTTTACTCCAAGTCTTTTGGGCCTTGTTCAAGATTATTATTCCTAGCGATGGTTCTGTATATTAATTAATGACAACCTGTTTTCTCCTTACATCTTTAGGAACATTTTAGTCCTCTGGAAATATCTGTGATACCAGATTTTGAACTTCTTTATCCGATGTGAGTATTAAGAGAGGCTGTTTCTCTTGGGTCATGGGAGGATTATTGCCAGCTTTACTCTTTCCTTTCTGGAACCCCCATTGGGGTGGGATTAACATTTTGCAAGCTGTTAATATGGCTTTTGGTGGGGGGTCTGGAGGGCATGGCACTTCACCTCCTCATTTCTCTCAACAATGCCATAAGTAGGAATTATCCTCCTCACTTTGCAGAAGCAGGGACAGAGCCTCAGAGTGGATAAGCAGCTTTTGCAGTCACACTGCCAGGCAGCTCATGTGGGGAACACACTGAGAACACCCGAGACCCAGTTTCCTCCACAGAAATGCTTGACTGCAATGTGTCCTTAGGTCCTGACTATGTTGTAAGACAAATCAGATAGCTAGCAACTGTCATGGTGGAACTTAAACCCATTTGCTGCTTCCAGATAGAAATTTTAAAGGACACTAAGGGTGTAAGAAACCAAAGATAGGAAATGATGTCCTAAGAGAAACATTTTTCCTTCCTTTTTTGTGGTACTGGGATCAAACCCAGGGCCTTGTGCCTGAGAAGCATGAGCTCTACCACTGAGCACCAGACCCCGTCCTGGAAGATAATACCCTAAAGATAGGACTTGAGAAAGTCAGTTGAACTGTCTGTCGGTTTCCTAAGCTGCAGATTGTGCATTAGTTCTCCACGATATTTGTAGTCAAGATGCACACACACAAAGAGTGGCATAACTGATCTTTGCATATGTGGAAAGAAGGCAAGAATTTCTGGCAAGAACAAGAGTGTTCTGTATTTCCTGGTTTTTTTTTTATTAATAATTATACATACTATTTCATAAGACAATGAGAATTAGATTGTGCTCAACCTTCCCTCAAGGCATTCTTAACTGAGAAGTTTCTCTGTGAGTACAGAACTGAAATCTGTAGTACAGAACCTGAAATCACTTATGGAGCTGATCTATAACTGACATTCCTTATTTATTCATCATTTGAAGCATTCTTGGCTAATTGTCATCCACTGTTGATGGCTTTAGCCATTGTGTGCAGACCTATTCCTTCTGGAGGCGTCTCTGTTTCAAAGGTTGCCATCTCTTTTGTATTGGTGTCTCCCAAAGCAAGATCCCCTCTCCTCTATTCTGACCCTACGCTGCCAACTTCTCATGGAACAATATCTCAACGTCTACCCCCAGATCAAGATGGGTGTAATGCTCTGACACTAGCTCTAGTTCCTGTCCACGGACTGATCATTCCTGATTTACGCACTAGACACCTTAAAGCGATCTTTCTCTAACTCGATTCCAGCATGGGTTCTTTACAAAGCTTGTTTCTTTACTTCCAATGCCATCTACCTTCACCCTTCTGCCAACCAAGGTACTGTGCCCTCTAACTCAGACACCTGCTGTGGTTTTCAACATATTTCCAGCTGTCGATGCTGCACCCAAACTAGACTCATTGCCTTGGTCCTTGCTTCTCTTACCTGGATTTCTCCTACAGCTGTCTAATGCCTCCCAACTCATATGTTGCCGTACTTGGATCCCTTTTTACATTGCCATGGGAGTTGTCTTTCTAAAGCTCAGTTCGTTCTGAAGCCAAATGGGTGACCTAATCAAGTCTGACTCCTTGGCAGAGCATCCAGAGCATTTCATGGCTGATTTCCCCATCTGGTCCACAGCTATGTGAGGGTCAGGTTCTGGGACACATGTTGAGCATTTACTGCCACACCCAGATCCAACTTAGTCTGCTGCCTTCTCAGCTCTCCACGCTCATCTTTGCATACTACTGTACCATCTATCGTGCTGTCTGCCTTACTAGCTTGCAGTCATACTGGCCAACTTGCTGACTTCCTGTATGTTCTTTCCAGGTATTAGAATGTCCTGCATTTTATCAGTGTATCCACTATTCAGTTTAGATATCCACTCTCTCTGAAGTCTCTCTCCCAACACCACTTCTCAGGGTGGACGAGGGGCTCCTCTGGGTTTGGCCTCATCAGAATAGGTGTGATGTTCCACTGTGGTTTTCTGGTTACTTGATTAAGTCAGGGGCCAAGTGACCACAAGGACTCCCCACATATGTGATTACCCAGCATAGGGAGACTGGGCCCTGGAGACCTTAGTTCACGCCTTACTGCTGAGTACGATGATGAATACCTATAAATACTTACCTTGAGACATAAAGACCAAAACTGACTCTGTAGCTATAAGCACTTTGCTTTTAGGAATGGTAGGGAGAATGAAACTTCTTGCACATTTGACATAGCAGATATCTCAGCTTAACATTGTCCAAAACTCCCCTCTGAACACTCGTCTGAATTAATGGCAAATCCCTGAACTCTGTATTCACACTATAGAGGACATTTCTAGAACCAGAGCCTTTTTAAAACCCACCCCTGTAATTGTTCCAAGCCCCTGAATTACTAGGAGTCTCCTAAGAGGGCTCCCCTTCTGCCGTGGTTCCCTGCAGTCTGGTCTCAGAGCAGAGGATGCCCGTGGCACTTTGAACTCTGCTTGCTTTCTGCATCAGCATGCCAGCCCCAGGAAGACAGGTTTTAGCTGGTTTGCTCTGGTCTTCCCAGCATCTAAAGCAGGGACCGGCACCTGGCCGTTGCATTATTAGGTTTTGAATGAACAGCAGGCGTTGTGTTGTTATGAAGCAGCTTCCATGTCTTTCCATGGAAACATCTCTTAATAAGATAAAAGCCAGGGGGCAATTCAATGGTCAGGGTCAGTGGTGTCCTGTGGGACTTTCCTTCAGCTTGTATCACATCACAGAGCTCTCTGTTCCAATGAGAACATGGCTCTAATGTGAAAGCCACCAGCCTGGCTTCCTAGCTGGGTGCCCGCACAGGTAGAGAACAGGGAGCTCACTGCTCTGACCCCTACCTGGACATGTTCATCTTTTCACAGAGACCCAAGAATTCCCAGACTGCGATACTACTAACTCAGGATTTATGTTTATATATTTGCTTCCCTGGTCCCATTCGCTTCTATTCTCCCCAATAACACCATATGGTGTGCCAGAAAATATGTAGAAATATAAAAATATATTTGTAACTGAAATGCGTACCCTCGATCGTCTTTTTCAAAGTACTCACCACTGTCGATCGCCAGGAAGAGGGCCGTGTACACGCTGTTGTGGACGAAGGGGGACTCGCGGTCCAGCACAGCAGCGGTGTCAACAGTCCCATTGATGGGGTTAATATTCAGCCAGCCTGCTGGATCCTTGTAAACAGAATACCTGGAAAAAAACAACCCCAAACTATGTCAGACTGCATTTAAATTAGAGACAAACAATGTTTATTGAGTCTGGGGCACCCTTACCTATGCTAGGGTCCGGGCCGTGCTTAACACAAACGCTAAACATTACTACAGTCTCAGTTCTCATTTGGAGAGTGACAGCTGACCGTCCACCTGAGCCTGCTCTGTGTTGAAGGGTCTGCACATGTGCCCCCTTTCCTCTCTCCTCAGGACAAGCCTACGCGGAGGATGAGGCTGAGTCTCAGCCCATCTCTTTGGTCCAGTCTGGTTTCTCTTACATCTTGAATGCACCCTGTATGCAGACTAAGTAGGGGAAGCGCTGGGGTGAAGGCGTAGGCTGGGAGGATACTTGGAAACATCACCTCTGATTGAGGGTAGCCCTGGGGACTGCACAGGGAACGCAACATCTGTTTTTTTTTTTTTTTTTTTTTTTTTGGTTTTTCTCTGGTACCGGGAACCAAACTCATGACCTTGCGCTTGCCAGGCAGGCGCTTTTGCCGCTGAGCTAAATCCCCAGCCCCTCGGGAACGCAACATCTGAATCGAGACAGGAGGAATTGAGTTGCGGTGCTGTCAGAGTGAGGGGTGAACAGCATGAGTTAACTCCTGGAGAGACACTAGGGTGCCACTTTCACAAGGGCAAGGACGTGTGTTTGTTCATAGTCATAACTCCAGTTCCTAGAGCACTGCTTAGCACGTACATGACACTCAGTAGATACTTCCTGAATCAGTGCAGGTGCAGGATTGGATACAGACACTGCGGCCTTGAACATAGCTTCTTCAAGGGGAATGGAAAGTAAAGAAGTTTGGAGAAGCAGAGGAGGCCAAATTACAAAGAACTGAAGCTTTATTATAAAGGGATTGGACTCTGGATAACAGGAAGCCATCAAAAGGTTTAAAAATGTTACATTTTTTTGAGGTTGTTGTGAAAGTAATACATGCTCTTTGTTCAAGTTGAAACCACAGAAAGAGGCATAAAGTAACAGTGAAAGTCTTCTCTGGCAGGCAGCCTTTAACTGAAAGGCTCAGCTCTCACCGGTCTGGGAGGCTTGAGTACCA
This sequence comes from Chinchilla lanigera, assembly GCF_000276665.1. Taxonomy (NCBI): domain Eukaryota; kingdom Metazoa; phylum Chordata; class Mammalia; order Rodentia; family Chinchillidae; genus Chinchilla; species Chinchilla lanigera. The sequence goes on from NW_004955564.1 coordinate 449,236, forward strand.
ATGTGCCCTTGTGGTAGAAGCCAGAGAGATGCAAGTTCCTGCTTTCCTACCATTCCCCACCTCCCTGGAGAGACACAGACACGCACAGCTCACTGGTTTGCTAAGATGCCCAAAGTGGATCATCTTCGCCCTGTATGGCTAGCTTTGGTTCTAAGGATGTTTAAAACTTGACTTAACCAACAGGATTACAAATCTCCAGTGAAGAGCTTATGAAAAATTCCCACCCTAGTCCTCACAGTGGAAAGAGTACCCACGTCCTCATCCCAGAGCTTGTCAGTGTTCCCACTTAGGGCAACGACTTCGCATATCTGATAGAAGATCGTGAGATGGGAGGCTTTTGGCTTCCCTGGGCTCTGTGGGTGCTGAATGCAATCACAGGTGTCCTTATAAGAGGACAGCAGAGATATTTGAGACACATAGAGGAGAAGGCCCCATGACCCTGAAGGCAGAGACTAGACTGGTCTAGCCACAGGCCAGGGGCTTCTGCAGCCAGGAGAAGCTGGAAGAGGTGGAACAGATTCTCCCCTTGAGCTTTTGGAGATAGTGTGGCCTGACTGACACCTTGCTTGACCTGGTGAGACTGATTTTGGACTTCTGGCCTCCGGAACTGTGGGAGAATGCATTTCCGACAACCAAGTTTGCAGCGGTTTGTTAAGGTTGCATCATTAAATGATCTCAGTGGGTATAACATCCCCATTTACAGATGAAGAAACTGAGGCACAGATTACACAGCTGCTCAAGTCACAGAGTCAGGATGTGGGCCCTGGGTGGTCTGATCTCAGAGCCTCCATTCTGAACTCCATATTAGCCTACCTCCCACCACCTTACTTGCTCAAGGTGCTGGTCAGAAGATAGTTTTTTAGAAGTTGATGCTGAATTTAAAGAAGACACTGACTTGAGGAAAAGCTGCCTCTGATTACAGAATGAGGATGAGACTGTGTGATGGGAGATTGCTCAGGGGGAGGAGTTCTCAGAAGTGCAGGGGAGGGAGCCGCAGTGGTCCCTGCTCATGACTTGGAGGGGATCTTGGGGGCTGCGATGTGACTGCCTCTTGGGAGGCCGTGGTCAGTGGAAGCAGCGATGGTCCACCTGGTTGTCAAGAGTGGGAACCAGGGATGAGAAAGGTTGGACTATCAATGGGGAGGGGTGTGTCTCCAGTGGCCATGAACCACCTGGCATCCCAGGGCAGGTGACACTTTACCCGAGGCCCTGGCCTGACCACCAGAGACCTTCACTCCCTCCAGCACTGGCAGCCAGGCTAGTGGCCTGGGGTCTTCCCAAGGGGATGCGCCACAGCAGCATGGTCGTGCTGACCCGTAGAGAGGCTCTGTGGCTTTGTACCCATCTCTCTAGCATGGGAGAGACATGAACTGAACTGTCCTGGCAAGGTCCTGCGGCTCCCTGGAAAGTGCCTGGTCTTGTCTTTCTCATGCAGCTGCGGGGGCATGGTGCCTTTCAACAGCCACCATCCTGAGGGCAGCCACCAGCATCTCATTGTGCCATGCATCAGGCACAGTCCCTGGGTCCAGATGCTGCTTTGGCAGTCCTTGCTCCAAGCCTGCGGGGTCAGTGATATGTGTACTTCCCTCTTACTGATGAGCAGGACACTGAGCAGGACCCTGTGGTGCTGCAGGTCGGGCCACCATGTCAGGGGCTCACTGGGGCAGCAGCCAGTGTGTCCTCTTTTCCCGGTCTCGCACCGTACCTGGGCTGTTTCGTAAATAGCCAGCCTGGCGGAGCCCTGTGAACAGCATCTGCAGCTGCCGCAGTGCAGGGACAGATGCAGAGAGCATGGGGTCCCGCGGGGCAGCCCACCCCCTTACTGCCTCAATTATCATCTCAATAATTTTTAAAAACAGAAGAGACACACTGCTCCTGAGAAGCAGCTGCTTTAAGAACACCAGGCTTTCATTTCAATAGTAATTTACACTTCCACTTGGCAAGCTCCCACTATTTTTCAAGACCCCACTCAAATGTCTTCTCTTTGTCACCCTGTGCGACTTCCCAGGTAGAATTAATCACCCTCCACTAGGTCCTCGCTGAGCACACGCATAAATTCAAATTCTGGCTAGAGCATAATATGAGCCTTATGGATCTGCCAACTTTGCTGAACTCTAAATTCCTTGGTGTCAAGATGAAGTAAACGTTGGCTAAAATAAGCAAAGAATGCTTACTTTGCCTGGCTCAGTGCTGAGCTGTATGTGTGCTACTACATTCGTTTTCATGACCCACAACAACCTGATGAAGTGGGTACCGTCGTTGTTTTAAAGGTGAGGTAACCAAACATCAGAGAGGCTTAGCCACTTGCCAAAAGCAGCCCAGCTCAGGGCTGGTGGAGCTGGAGCTCAGCACAGATGTGTGGGGTTGCAGGGACCAGACCTTGGCCAGCGTGCAGTATATGCCTTGTGCCGTGGCCGGGTGAGTGGATGGCCTGACACACGGTGGAGGCCCAGGGAAGGCTTACTGCATCTTTTCACTTTCAGTTGGAAACATCCTGGAAAGGGAAAATGCAAAGAAAGGTGACCTTTGTTTCCCAGTTTATCAGGTAACAGGGTCATAAGTGAACCAGGGATGATTTGTGGTGGTTCAATAGATTTGAAATAATGAAAAATTTAAATGGACCATATTTTATGCCCTGATTATTCAAAGTAGTTTTCATATTGGTGTGCAAGCAGTGCTCTTGATTTCTCACTCTGTTACTTCTTCGTTTGTTTGTTTGTCTTATGATGCTACAGTTTTGCAGCACAATCAATGTGTCTGCTTCCTCTCTTGAATAAAGTGTCATTATGTTCAGATCAGTGCCGGGACTGGAATGTGGATGCTACACTCTGACAGCACCATCCTGGCCACTTATGCTTGTGCATGTCACAGTCACTATTTTTCTTCCTTAAAAAATAGCCAGGTACCCATAGCTCTGCTATGTGTGTGACTCAGGACCATTCAAGTTTGCTTTTTTCTCTCTCTTTTTTTTAATTTGGTACCTCTTCTGGAGGACACCGAGCAGAGGTGTCCTTGACCACAGGTGCCCTCGAAGCCCACCCTGCTGCCCCTCCTCAGAACCACACCCCCAGGCACAAGGGCAGAGGGTCTCCAGGGCTGAGTGTGCCCAGCGCCATGCTGGCTCGCACTACACACTGGTCCAAGCTAAGAGCTGGGGGGCTCTGAATAGCAGGTGCGTCCTTCCTGACCTGGAGGGGACCAGGGCTCAAGCCCACAGCCAGCCTGCTCTTCTGCTGCCCAGCTTTTGAATACTTTTGTCAAATCAGCCTTTTTGACCAACTGGCTGGGCACACTATGTAAATTTCTGACATTTTCAAAGCTGTCTTTTTAATAAGCTTTTCAGTATAAAAATACCAGTGTGCAAGATATGTTCTGTGCTTTTAGGCCTGAAAATGTATATGCCTTATTAAATTGGAATTTCTGGGCGATTTATCTATAATGTGAACTTTGCTGGTTACAGGAGAGGAAAAATCAAATTAAAAACTGAGCTCATTTCAGTCTGTAATGCAAATTCACAGAGCTGCTCAGAGTCTTGCCGGGACCCGGCCTTGCCTGGTCGCTTGTGTTGGGAGGGGTGGGGCAGACTGATGGGCAGGATCCTTAGGCACCTTCCTCCTTGCTGAGACACAGTGCCTGACACCCACAACGTAATCAAGTC